>NC_088367.1:35472940-35507940 GCF_034508935.2 Berghia stephanieae | reverse complement strand
AAAATACAATCTAATTTAACACTTATCATCGTGATACCCATAAGAACAACCACTGCACTGAGAATAAAATCACCAACTGTCAACACCATCCCTCCCCCGATCCATGTAAATCTTTACAAATTATTTCTCATACCACCTCTACCCGCCCCAAAATGTTTTTATTACGTATTGGATACCTCAACACTCAGTCATCAAGAAACAAAACTAAGGAATTAAGTGACTTTAATTTTGGAAAATGATTACAATGTGTTTTTTATCACTGACACATGGCTGTCACAAACTGGAGATGAATTGATCATCAGCTATCTCACCCCACCTTCTTACAACATAAGATCATATCCCTGCATTGGAAGAAGAGGTGGTGGTATAGTTCTCTATAAAAATTCTCTCGAGAAGTTATTTTTATCCTGCCCAACGAGCTTGCGAGTATGTGTTATTGCATAATAAAAATATAATGAGTTTAATAAATACAAAGAAATGAAAGAATATGTTTATTCTACCCCTCCAAGTAAGATTATTAGATATTTTGTAACCAAATGCTATGGTATTAGAACTTCTATTCACCATAATTTGTATCTTTCTCCTTCTGCTTGAATGACAATTTGACCCAAAACAAAAAACGTTGATTCATGCGGACCAAAAGATTATTTTTAATTAACATTCAGCTGCCTTTTACACCTAATTTGACACCAATAAAATGTGCGAAAATATTCTGCAAGCATTGAACAAAATTTTTTATTCAACACGTTCAAAGCATTATTCAACGATTTGGTATTTACTAAGAAATGATAGGGTTTTCCAATGAGAGGGGTGGAATAATACAATATATTTCATCATAACTGATTTTGGCAGAGCATAAGTTTGAGTTATGAATCTTCATTGCTCTATATTTTGTATGTGTGATCCACTGAAGAAAAAAAACCCAACAATACACAACCCAAGAACGGAAAAGATTGTAAACCTTGTGCCTTGTGTAGGTGTCATACTCCATGATGCTGTATCCTAGAGTTCCATCGCCATAGATGATCCACACGTCAGACTCTGGGTTGCATAGTTTGGCACCCAGAGCAAAACCTCCCCCAACGCCTAGAGTTCCAAATGCTCCTGGATCCAACCAATGAAGAGGTGCTCGTGGCCTGAAATAAACAACATCTTTTTATTTATTGGCATTAATTTTAATACATTAAAAATGTTATTAATTCACTGGTTCACCTCAATTCACTTTTTTTTCCCCAGTCTTTTTTTTTTTTCTGAAGGTTCATCTCATTGAGATGCAGTTTATAAGCAACCAATTTGTTGATCATCGCAATGCTAATCAACTTTTCAATGGCGAGATTAAATTTATCACAAATTGTATCTTTCAATAATATTAATACTGTCATTCACACCTAGTTTTTTTTTTACCAGCAAAACAGTAACAGCAACGGTGGAGAGACCATAGGACATAACTGTTAATTGTCTACTATCAGGCCTATAAATGGTTGATGAAATAATTGTCAGAACTTTTTGAACACGCGAAAATAAACCAACAGCACAAAAATATGGATTAATTAATAAACATAACACAGATATGACACGTCAATTGACTAGTCCAATCATGTTACTTTGCCCAACTCATTTATAATACAATGGGCAGGTCCTTATTTTATGGTACCGAAAAAATTTTTTTTTTAAATCCCAATTATTTGAGAGAGTACACACATTTCTGGTCTCGAGTCTGAGTTAGTTGTAAAATGAAAGGAAGAGAACAATTCCTACTTTTTTGAAGGATGTGTATCGAAAGCTTGACACGAGAAGCTGCTTTATTTCGCTCCTGTTTGTGTTAAATTTTTAAGCTGATTCTTTCATTTATTTGGATTAATTCTTATAAAAGAAGAAAAAGTAGAAGAAGAAGAAGAAGAAGAAAAAGAAGAAGAAGAAGAAGAAGAAGAAGAAGAAGAAGAAGAAGAAGAAGAAGAAGAAGAAGAAGAAGAAGAAGAAGAAGAAGAAGAAGAAGAAGAAGAAGAAGAAGAAGAAGAAGAAGAAGAAGAAGAAGAAGAAGAAGAAGAAGAAGAAGAAGAGGAGTAGGAGGTACGGTCATGTATGAAGGAGGAAAAAGAGAAAAATTTAAACAATCACGGTCATGAGTAAAGAAAACTTCTGCTGAGAGCAGTCAATCACCTTTCTAAGAAAAATATATATTCGAAGATTTTATTTATTTCGCATTATTTTCTCAGGTTGACTTTCAAAAGGAAACAAAGAACTGTAGGAAGGAAAATAGTAAACCAGAAAAATGCATGTGTGTCCGTAGCAAAATAGAGACATGGCCTGGTCCGACACACGCTGTGTGTGATAGTTGATTACTGACTAGGCGTGTATTTGATGACTCGCAACAAGACAAGACACTGTCACCCCTCTCTCTTGTCTTTGGCACAGTAGGCAGTGGATACATTCATGTCTAGTGGATCGTGTAGGTGGAATGATAATATACCTAGCAGACTAGTTTGTTTTGTCTTTGACGCGACAAATAAAAAGTTTCTTTTTTTTTGTTAAGTCGGCACTCGAAACGGAATAAAAACTGATTTTTTCGAGGCACGAAATAAAACTTTTCTTTTTCTTTTTTGTTGGTCCTGTTTTTTGACGTTACGGATTTTATTTTTACTTTTAATTTCTAATTTTTTAAAAAATGTCAGCACTAAAAAGAATATATAGAGCAAAATCGTACTGTTGGAAATCCGTCAATTGTCTGTAGATTTACAGGCCTGTACTATCTACTTTATTTTATAAATCAGGTATGAGTAAAAGCAATTTCCAGCTGCAAAATATTTATGTAAAAAAAGGGATGAGACTGTATACTGCCCCCTTTATGAGCTCTGATTTCATTGGGTGATGAAAGCAAGACAAATAATAATGACAATAATAATAATAATAATAATAATAATAATAATAATAATAATAATAATAATAATAATAATAATAATAATAATGATAAGACAATATGCTCTTTATATACCGCCTTACCCCTGTATCTTAACAAACTCAAATCGCTTGACAGTACCATAATACCTATCGCTCAAACATACAACCACTCAAACATACAACCACTCAAACATACAGCATAAAACAAAGTAATAATAATTATACAGTGCTACATATTAAAAAGAAATGCTTTTAGATGTTTTATAAAGAATTCTGCATCATTACTGCCTCCGATATATCTTGGAAGGGAGCTCCAGATAAGGGGTGCTGGATATTCAAATGCATGCTCCAATTTTGAAAGTCATTTTTGCTTCAGGAGAATGTGACTATCAGACTTTGATCTCAGGTTTCTGGCTAGGACCTAGAAATTAAGCAGTTTATTAATGTATCCAGGACAATCAGAGAGCACTGATTTAAAAAAAAAATAGTACAGATCTTGTATTCTATATGGTTCTCAATGGGAAGTCAGTGGAGTTCTCTTAGCAACCCCGATGGGCTAAATGAAGGGATTTTTCTTTTCTTTATTTATGGTATTACAATTACAATAATCTAGCTTTGACAGAATGAGTGAATTAACTAACAAAGCCAAGATGTTGTAATGAGATGCTTAACACTACGTATTCTTCTCATTTCCATGTACCTTACGATATGATTTGCTTGGCTGGTAAAAGACAGATCTGAATCAATAAATATTCCCAAGTTTCGAACAAGCTTAGCAGTTTCAATTACAGTATTTCCTAAAACGATTGATTTTTATATTTTAAGAATTGCTGGCCTAGCAATAAAGATTGCTTCAGTTTTACTATCGTTAATTTTTGGTCTGCTTAGTTCTATCCACGTTTTCAATTTAGCAAAGCAAGATTGGCGGAAACATTTAATTAAAAATGTAAATGGCCATAGGTTACTTCAAGATTTGACTATCGTCTGCATAAAATTGGTAATGTAGATTAAAAGCAGAAATAAGTGAACCAAAGGATTTCATGTACATTGTAAAAATAAATGGACCCAATTTTGATCCCTGTGGCACACCAAATTTCAGAGGATGATCAGATGAGCTGACATTTTTAACCACAGCAGCCTGTTGATGAGTCATTAAATAATAGTAGAACCATTTCAATACCAATCTATTTATACCAAAAAAGCGTTTTTTGAGTCAATTCAACAGAATGCTGTGGTCAATATTGTCAAATGCAGCTGATAAGTCCAACATACATAAAATGTTCACCTCGTTTTTGTCAGAATAAAAAATCAAATCATTTACTACCCTTAACAGCACTGTCTCGGTGCAATGATTTTCTCTATAAGCTGATTGGAATGGCTCATATAGATCATGCAATTTTAAATGTAAAGTTAATTGGTGAAGAACTACTCTTTCCAGGATTTTTAAAGTAGAGGGAAGAAAGATTTGAAACTGGTCTGTAGTTTTTAAAATCGTTATGCTGTAAAGAGGGTTTATTTTAAAGTAGGATGATCAGAGATGTCTTAAAACAAGAGGGGACGATACCAGTCTGCAGTGACTGATTCATTATTTCAGTTATTGATGGGATAAGCTCGTCAATGCAAGAATGCATGAATATCAGAAAGTAAGTGAGAGCTATTTGGCATGACTTCATGGGTATGAAGCATGCAAGCAATAACTTCAGTATCTGATGACCATTTCACAATTCCATGTTTATCCTATAATAAGGCTCAGGAAACTACACATAAATGGATAGGATAAATTTAGAAACTCTGCATTGGCACGCCATTCCTGCAACATGAACATATGAGCCTCCATATATGAAGAGTGGTCTCGGAAAGATAATTCCAGACCTTAAACTATGAGATGACCAATGTCTTCTCAGACTTTCGTGGAACCTAAGAACCAAAGTAGGTTATTTTTTTTTTCTTTGAGATAATAAACCACTTCTGTCTCTTCTACCACATCACTCAACTTAAGACTATAAAAGAAAGAAGGCAGTCAGTATCTATCACCTTAGAATGTAAGCAGCTGTTCCAACGAAATCTCCCCCATCGGCTACGATTATGGCATCCTCTGACATAATGTCTTCAATCTTGTGGAGAACTTTGACTGGATTCAGGTGAACATCGGTCACTTCGTTACACTTGACACTTGACAAAGAATATAAAATGTGAAGAAATATCTAGTTTCTGGCCACCAATTTGATGCTAAAAGAAAAAAAGACATTCAAATACACATTTTCAGTAAGCTGTGAACTCCCATCTTGTTTGTTATTTAAACGGCACCATAAAGCACAGGACAGGACTGAGGAAGCATGAGTAAACATGTTGAGCTTTAATGAGATAAAATTTCCTTGAACAATCAATAATTGAAATGAAAAAAACCCCAATGTGGTCATATATTCGATGTTAATTGAGATTTTAAAAAATAATGAAAAAGAAACAAAATAATTTTTCAAAGGAGAGATTAATCTTGTGTGTCCATTATTTACATGATATTGTAAAACACAGGATTGAGGAAGTAAAAGTAAACACACTGAAGTATAATAAAGCTAAGCTCATTTGCATTCTATATAAGTTTAAAATCTAAAAAACAAAGGAAAATAAAAAACAAAAAAAAAACAAAAAAAAAAAATTAATAAGTATAAATATCTATCCTAAACAATGGATTAATCTTTAAAGTTTCATTTTTTATCATTACTCTTTCATTTCAAGTTTATAAAACTTGTGAACTTGCTCAATCATGTTAAAAAAGAAATAAAAATAAGCCTAGATACAAAACACAGCACAGTCTACAACAGCCTGCCTACAACAACTCTTTGACAGTGAGACTAAATTTCCTTCAAATCACTACTTCTCTTACTATTTCTCTGGTTATTTCCTCAGATGTAACCATTTTCATCAAGATATCAGAAAAAAGTGTTGTAAGTCTTTAGGTTACAACATTAAATAATAATCAAACCTCACATGAGAGTTCAGCAGTTACCTAATATTGTAGTTGTGGAGTACCCTTTATTCAATTTACAGACAAGTGTTGCATCTATATAAAATGTTACCCACCATCTCCCAACGGTATTATTTTGGGATGAATCAGACCCTTAAAAGTTTAGAAATTAGTGTTTCTAAATTAATTAATGTTTCTAAATTTAGAATTGAAATGATAAGAAATATGAACTTCAATCTTATGGTAATGTAAGAAATTGTATCCATTCTATGCCATAATGAAGTTTAACCCTGTTTCATATTTTTGTGACTATATTTTATGCAGCTAGTTCATCGTGACAAAATACCATTTTGAGACAGTGGGTCATAGACATCTATGGGTCACAAATATCCAATCTCAACTTTTCTACATGCAATCATTTAGTTATCCTTATGACAAAAATGACTTACATATTGCCTTTTTCCTTTTCCAAGTCACGCTCTTGCAACAAATTTACCCAATCTAGGTCACACTTGTAACCTGATAGCTTTTGTCCAACGGCAACTATACAACTGGCAACATCGGACTGGATTGCCAAGGTTGGTTTCCAAAACATGTCAGAGTTCTAGAAAAATAAGAAGGGAAACAAATCTATAGCATTTCAGAATTTTGAAAAAAAAAAACCCAGAGAAAAATAAACATAAATTTAAAAGTTAAGTGAGTTCCACAAATGAAAGTTGGGAATTAACCTTTCGGAGGAGCAATATCTTTGGTCAACAAGATGATGTAGAAGTCCTTCTGAGCCATAATACCCATGGAGCCAGAATCTATCCTACTTTCTAGAGTGTTAAATGGACAAAAGTAGTTAATTGTTATCCTTTTGATGGGACACTAGCTATCCCAAAGTACTTTCTGAAAGATATTACAGACCAAGCTACCCATTCACTTTTGGTGGACAAAGGGGCAGAGAAAATTTGGACTGCATCATGGATTGATACAGTTCCTTTTGCATGTTAGGGCAGTAAGCTACCAAATGAAATCAGGGGGGGAAGGAGGGGTGGGGTGAAACCCATTAGAGAATGCGGATGGATTATAATTTTACTACGCCTTTACTTCATCAAGAACTAAAGGGACCTACCTATAATGCTAGGTGAACTGGTTAATATTTAGAACACTCCTTAAATTCCATGGAAATATGTAACGTCTAATTCAATAACTTTTTCTCAAAATTATAAAATGGCTGGTTGATCAAACTAAAAAAAAGAAATTAAATAAAATGACAATAAATGACTTGAATAATAAAAAAATAAAAAATACATGGAAAACAAGACATTTATGTCAGCATTTAGCCACATTACTGAAATGATCAAGATAGGAAATAGCGCACACCTTGAGCATTTGTGTTTTGTCCCTGTTAATAGCAACAATTTTACATTTTCTTGGCAGAACTCTTCCATAGCCAAGGCGGAAATCACAGATAGCCCCTGTGGGAAAGAAACGGTTCTTGTTTTATAGAGAGAATAACCTTTTGGCTTTAACAAATGACTTTTAAATTTACATTTTGTCTTTAGCAACATCAAAACAATTATGGACATTCATACAAATGCACAAATAGATATCACAATTACAACTCTTATTGCCATTATTATAATTGTTATTATAATTATTATAATTATTATCATTATAATTATTATTATTATTATTATTAATATCCTTTGTCCAGCCGGAGCATTAGAAAAATTCCAACATGATTTGGCTGCATGTAAAAAGCTTTAATTCCTTCCTAAAACTGGTGATTACCTGTAGAGATGGTCTTAGTCTGGCTGGCTAATGCTTCGTTTTTACCCATTTTTCAAGAGCATTATAACATTAAAATGACTCAAATCAAAAGCTGATTACATCTATAATTTATGGGCACTATAGACAGTTTGGAAACAAAAATTATTATGGGAACGATTATTTTCAAATATTTTACATTTTGTATATCGCAATTAAGACATGCATTCTCTACTAGAGATCCAATTAGTAGTAGTAGTAGTAGCGTATGGCTACACCTCCAAATTCATTTCGTCAACCCAGCTTTGAAAGTCTTCCTCCACCCTAAGGACGGTTTCATAGCCACCTTCAAGTTTAGTAACTGGACAGTGGAGGACAACATGATCGCTGGTCTCTGGGGCTGCCTGACATTTCTGGCAGGTATCACTGTTTCCAAGTTTCCATCTGCACATATTTGATGTAGTTCTGCCATGTCCAGTTAAGAGGCGATTTGAGGAAACCCAGTATTTCCTGGCATTGTGGAATGCAGGCACTCTTTTAGTTGCATCTTTTATGATGTTTCCTCCTCTTGGTGTTTCCCTATTCCACATTTCTCTCCAGTTTTCCTCCACACTGAAGTCTGCCATTTTTGTTTGGTGGAAAGGTCTTCTCGATTTGAGTCTTGTTGTTGAAGGTGCCCCCTTTATGATTGTTTTTATGTGAGTGTTGTCTGTGGCTTCATCAATTCTTGCATGCATCATTTGATTAGTGTCTTGTTGTCTAAGACTTGGTGGTGCAATGCCGCTCAGAGTTGGGAGCCACTGAGTAGGAGTTGACTTGAGACATCCTGTTATAATTCTCATTGATTCTCTTAATCAGATGTCAATGCGGTATACATGTGGGCTCCTCATCCAAACAGGGGCACAGTATAGCACAGTGCCAAAGCAGACCTTCTCGGTACTTGTGGTGAGGCTCCCCAGGTGGCACTTGCGAGTTTTCTCACCAGGCTGTTTCTTTTTGCGATTTTATTTGCGGTTCCCTCAATGTGTTTGCGATAATTTAGTTGTCTGTCCAATGTAATGCCAAAGTATTTAGGGTTGGGGTCTGGGGGTAGTATTGAGTTACTGGCTGTGATCTTCAGTTCTTTTGTTGCCTCTCGATTATTCAAGTGGAAGTTTGTGGATACTGATTTGGTGGTATTCATTTTAAGGTACCACCTATCAAAATATTGTTTCAGGTGGGTGGTGTCTTTGCTTAGAACTTCTTGGAGTAGACTGTATTATGATTATTGCATGAGTGAAATCATCAAAAATTAGAATCATAGCTGCCAATTTTTCACAATGCAAAAACGTATTATTATACGCGGTGCGGCATGGACGCCCAATTCATGTCTTAAAATGGCATATTTATTAATGTACTTAAGTACTAGAATGGTCAGAACTCTAATACTAAGAGAAGCTTGCCTTTATAATCATACTGGGTAGGCATAAGTGATGGGGAGGTGGTGACAGATTACTGAGGCTTGGGCTTAACAGCCTCCTTTGTGGCTGTCTTTGCCCTCTTCAGGAACTCTGAGCTGAACTCACTGTCATAGCATGGAGTGCTATTAGACTTGACAATGAGAAGTCCTGAAAGCATGTCTGTGCTCAGGCTGCCCCTGAAGTCAGTCTTATTTTTCCTATCTTGACTGAAAATTCTCTCACACTCACAATTGCTGTGTGGGATTGTGAGAAGGCCAAGCATGAAATATGACAGCTTTTTAAACTTCTTTTTCCCAAAAGAGTCTACAATCTTTGCCATTGTAAACCACTGCTCATCTGAGGACTGCACCAGGAAGTCTGAAGGAAAGTCCTCTACAGCATAAGCATTGAATTCAGACTCCAATGAGCCAATGGCTGCATTGAAACTTTCACCCTCTTCCACCAGAAGTAGCACCTTGAATTTCTTGACAAAAAATTTTCTCCCAAGAAAATTTTTTTATAAGATTTTCTTCTTCTTTTTTTTTCTTTTTCTGGATTGGCCAAATCGTACTAAGTACGATTTTATCGTATTGGTTGGCAGCTATGTAGAATCTTTATCACCACAATTAAATAAATAATGTGTGCATCCACATACCAGCAAGGATCACGAGGTCAGCATCCTTCAGAGCATCTCGCCTTCTTTGCCTGACTTGGACATTGCTCTTGCGTCCTAGAAGTCCTCGAGACATTCCACCAAGGAAGCAAGGAATACCCAACATCTGGAAAATAAGTATGACAATACTATATTTTGAAAATATGATATGAAAACCTGGAAATCTATGCTTTTTTGTGTCTTTGCTTCTGAAGGCTGTAAGCATCTGTAGTTTATGGCCTTTGTATCTGAGTATACACTTTGTCATGTCTCTTGATTCTTTACTTTAAAACAATCACAGTTCATCCATTCATTTCTACCACACGTCTCCAAATTTTCTGCTTTAAGAGAAGTATCAACCAATATCTATAATAAAATAAAAATCCAAAATTTTATTGCCTAAAACAGCTCTAGGTATCATAGGAGTGTTGTTGTGTTACAATTCAGTCTTTTAGATAAAATTTTAACCATCCAGCTGATAAGGTTTGAGTTCCATTCATCTTAATGTGTCCTCTGTTCAACCAAGAGAAACACGAAATACAAATTCAATTTTAGAAATGAATCACAAAATGGATCTATTTCCTTGCAACTGGCTGCATGACCTCAGATTAATACTCATAGCAATAAATACACTGAGTGTCAATCTAAACAACCCATAACTTTATTACTGTTAGTGACATTGACTGTTAGTGCATTGACATAATTCATAAACCATTTGGAAAGTTAAGATAATTCCAGATATAATGCACTAATTTGAGAAAGATCAATACAAGTTTACTCAAATGGGGTGCGGTGGAAAAAATATAAAATTCACAGGATGCAAAAGTAAGCGCAAATGTACAAAGTTGTAGAATGCAAAACTCTTCTTATTACCATTATTTTGGGGGGTGTTTTTCCCTTTTCTTTTTGTTTTTCTTTGGTCAGATTTGATTAATTTGAAAATAACTATTGACAAGAATATGCTGTGAAAACTGGATACATTAATGCAAAAAGAGCAAAAATTTTCATTGATGACTGAGTAAAACAATGTGACAGTAACAATAACAATTAATCTTGTCAAGTCTTTTAATGGGTATGGGCCCCTGCTGCCTCTCTACATTCACACACACGAGAACGCATTGAATGTGTCAGTGCTTCTATTCTGTTTTGAGGGATATCCTTTACTTCTTTCAAAACCTCTTGAAGCTCCAAAACTGTTTGGATATTTTTCCATTTGTCAACTCACTGACCTAGCTCATCCCAAATGTGTTTGATGGTTGGCATTCGAAGAGCCAGAAGCAAAAGTGTTCTGTTGCAGGACGGCCAACCTCAACACAATAAAAAGTGTAACATTGCTTGTCAAATAGAGTAAGATTTGAAGAAAAAGTGTACGATTTGAGAATGAAACTCTTCAATCACTCATTGTCTGCCTATGAGAAACATTGGATATAAATAATTCTTGTATCAATTCAGAATGGATTATTTTTTCAGATTAAAATATGACTTTTTTAAAACTTTTTTTATAATCTGGTAGATTTTCAGACAATTCGTGTAAAATTTAAATGTCAAAATCTAAGTGTGATACGTTGTTATGGCACTACAGGCGGTTTAGATCTGGCCAGTTTAAATTGGTGCTCAGCATATATGGATCAACTCTTAAGGACAAATAAAACAATTTTTTAATGGTACATTTATTGAAGATTGAAAACTGGCACAAAGATATCAATATAAAACATCATAACCCCAAAAGTTCCATTAAGCTCAACAAACCTCTAAAGTTTTCCTTAGCTCATCAGCAGGAACAGGAGGTAGAGTGGCTTGACTGCCAACTAAAATGACTGGCTTCTTGGAACGAAGAATCAGTTCTGCACAATTACTAACTGGAGGATTACATGAAAAAGGGAATTGAATGGTTTCTGATTATTTTTGAATTGTTAATAGGTCAGGTCAACTTAATAGGTGATGAAATAATGAGAATAAAGAAGTCAAGAGGTTTCAGCGGCAAAATGAAAACAATTTTTTTTAAAACCTGTCTTATCAACAACTGTTTTAAGATTAAAAAGTTGAAAAAGTAAATAAGCACTGAGTATAATTTGTTCCCCTCTTATACACCAACCAATGTAATTTTAATACATAAAAAAGTTCCCATTAAGGCAAAGGAGCCCTGAATTAACATAAAAACCTTTAACTACTGTCAGTTTTTAAAAAACTTACTCTGCCCAGAAGATGCTTTTGGAATGATAGGTAGCAAAGGCGAGAAGTCTTTTGGTTCCCAGGCCCCAGCAAACAAATTCTTCAGATGGTTATTAAGATACCTAAGGGGAGAAAAACAAAATAAAAAATGAGAATCAAATGGTTAAAAGACCAGCACAATAAATAAATATAAATATAATTTAACAAATTGTCATTTTCAATTAATAAATAATATGAGATTGAATGTAAGCTTCAATTTGATTACAAGAACAGATCAAATGAACGTTTCGGGTTTCCCCTTTATCAAAAAAACAGGATGAATGAAACACTACAGATGAATGATGTTTTTGTTTTTGTTTTTAAGGGTTTTACGACGCTTGCAACACATTTAGGTTATATCAGCGCCAGTAAAAAGGAAGAAAATGGGATAGTAAAAAGATCTAGAATTACAATTAAAGCACCCAAGAAAAAGTAAGACAAAGGGGAACTGAGAACAAATAGGGGTCAGATGTAGATTCCAAGAGCATACCACCAATGTACTTAGTTTGAAATCACCTACAAGTCTCATCCAGACACAAGTACAAATCCCAACAAAGAGGAACACACTCAAATGCTTACATTATACATTCAAAATAAAAATAATAATACATAACAGAGAGATGATTTACAAGGAAAAAAATATCATTTCCCAAAACAATGACTATGCATTTGACTGTTTCCCTCCCAGCTAGGACCCCGGCCAGAGCCAGGACAAAACCAAGTAATCTCATTCCGAGACAAAGACAGAAAGCATGTTGGAAAACAGATATAAGGGGATAGAAGACACAGTATGTACCTCCCTGCCCGCTATGGGAGACAGATGAATGAGATAATGTGGTAGTGGCGTTGTTACGATGAATAAACAAAACAGTAGTAGGCATCCTTCCGTCTCAAGAGACGATGGTTTGCGCCCTGTATGGCTTTAGTCTCATCAGTCTTGTTGAGAGCAACGACGGGTGTGACTCAGCAGACCAATCCTTGCATGGCAGTCTCTACCGCAGTTGTTGCACACATAGTTTGACTGTGTGTTTGGTATTTGGATCTGCTGCCTCTCTTTCCTCCTTGCTCTCCTCTCCTCAAACTTCATCTTTCTCCTCTCCTCACCTCTCTTCACTCCCTCCATCACCGCATATCTCCAGCCGTTGCGGTCGTCAGCAAGCGACTCCCAGGTGTTTAAGTCGATGCCTGTCAATTTCATGTCTCGTTTGCAGACATCATAGAAGCGCAGTTCACAGTACATGATGTCTTTGGGTATGCGTCCATCGTCCATCCTGTGTACGTGACCAAGCCATCGCAAACGTCGCTGGCAGAGCATGAGATGCATACTGAGGGAGTTCGCTCTTTCTAGCACTACATTGTTAGTGAGTCTGTCCTGCCACCTGATGCCAAGAATTCGTCGTAGACAGCGAATGTGGAAGTTTTCCAGGCGGTTCTCCTGTCTGGCATATGTTGTCCAGGATTCACTGCCATACAGTAGGCTACTGAGTACACATGCCTGGTATACTCTGAGTTTGGTATTCAAAGTGAGTTGGTTGTTGGTCCACACTCTCTTGCTCAGTTGTGCCATGACAGCGGCAGCTTTGGCGATGCGCTTGTCTAATTCTGCATCAAGTGAGAGGTTGCTGGTGATGGTTGTGCCCAGGTATGTGAAGTGATCAGTGACTTCTAGCTCCTCGTTGTCAATGTAAATTGCTGGTATAGAGGGACATCCTGACACATTACATTTGTTTTCTTG
The DNA here is from genome assembly GCF_034508935.2 of Berghia stephanieae. Classification (NCBI taxonomy): domain Eukaryota; kingdom Metazoa; phylum Mollusca; class Gastropoda; order Nudibranchia; family Aeolidiidae; genus Berghia; species Berghia stephanieae. The sequence continues at coordinate 35,494,285 of NC_088367.1, read as the reverse complement.
ATGCTGATCGTCAGCCCGAATTCCCTGCATGCGTGGGAAAACCTGTCCATCAGCCGCTGAAGGTCTTCCTCGGTATGCGCGCATAGAGCTGCATCATCTGCAAATAGCATTTCCCTTATGAGGACTGTGCGAACCTTGGTCTTTGCTCTCAGCCGTGCCAGATTAAACAGCTTCCCATCACTTCTGGTGTGTAAGTGGACTCCTTCTGGGGACTCTTTGAATGCAAACTTCAGCAGTAAGGAAAAAAAATATACCAAACAAAGTCGGTGCGAGGACACAGCCTTGTTTCACGCCGCTGCTCATGGGGAGGGTTCAGAGGCTCCACCGTCGTAGCTAATGGTGCCCTTCATGTCGTCGTGGAATGAGGCAATGATGCTAAGCTGCTGAGGAGGACAGCCAATCTTCTTTAGCAGCTGGAAAAGGCCCTTCCTGCTTACAAGGTCAAATGCCTTTGTCAGGTCAATAAATGCAATGTAGAGGGGCATCTGCTGTTCTCTGCATTTCTCCTGAAGTTGACGTACTGAGAAGATCATGTCCACTGTCGACCTCTTGGCTCTGAAGCCACACTGCGACTCTGGGTAGATACGTTCGGCGAGGACTTGCAGTTGAGCGAGGACAACGCGCGCAAAGACTTTACCCACAATGCTCAGTAGAGAGATTCCCCTATAGTTATTACAGTCACTACGGTCTCCCTTGTTTTTGTAGAGGGTGATAATCTTGGCATCGCGCATATCCTGGGGTACTTTGCCTTCTCTCCAGCAAAGACATAGGAGTTTATGTAGTGGTTCCAAGAGGGCTGGCTTTCCACATTTGATGATTTCGGGTGGAATGCTGTCGTCACCGGGTGCTCTGCCACAGGCCAAAGCATCGATTGCTTTGCTGAGCTCCTCCATAATTGGTTCTGCGTCTAGTTCTTCCAGTACTGGCAGTTCTTCAATTGCGTCTAACGCTTTTTGGGTGACAGAGTTTTCTCTGGCGTAGAGTTCCAAGTAGTGCTCTACCCATCTTCCCATCTGCTTGTCCTTGTCTGTGATGGCTTCCCCTGTCTTGGATTTAATAGGCGCAGTTTTCTTTGTAGATTTGCCTGTCGCCTGTTTGATGCCCTCATACATGGCCCTTATGTTGCCACTGTCAGACGCTTGCTGGATGTTGTCCGACAACTGAAGCCAGTAGTTGTTGGCGCAACGTCGTGCTGTTTGCTGTGCTTTGCTGCGTGCAGCTCGCAACGCCTGCAGGTTCCTCTGACTTGGTTTTTGTTTATAGCTGACAAGTGCGCTGCGCTTGGCATCAATGACTGGCTCATCTCAGTAATATTGGCTTGAAACCAATCATTGTTCCTGTGCTCCTTTTTTCCGTATGTCAGTACTGCAGTGCTGTAGATGGCGTTTCTAAGAGAGTTCCAGCTGTCCTGTGCGTTTTGTTCTGCTTTTCTATGAGCTGTGTCGAGATTCTTCTCAAGTTGCTCGTTGAACTCTATATTCTTTTCCCGGTAAGCTGTCTTGCTGATATTGATCCTGGGCTGGCCCTTTCTCTTTGAGTGATGAACTTTCTTTGGTGTCAGTTTCACCCTTGTGGCAACCAAAGAGTGATCTGTGTCGCAATCAGCGCTTTGATAGGACCTGGTGTTGCAAACATTGTTAAGAGAATCGCGCTTAGTGATGATCATGTCCAGCTGATGCCAGTGTTTTGACCTTGGATGTCTCCATGACACCTTGTGACATGCCTTGTTCTGGAAGTAGGTGTTCGTCACGCATAGTTTGCGATAGCAGCAGAGTTCAAGAAGCCTCTGACCATTCTCATTCATCTTTCCTATACCGTGGTGCCCCAAAACGGTTGGCCATGATTCTCTGTCGGCACCAACTCGCGCATTGAAGTCGCCAAGAAGGTAGATGTGCTCCACTTCTGGGATATTCTTGACAATGGCGTCTAATGACTCATAGAATTGGTCCTTTACTTCAACCGAAGCTTGCAGTGTTGGGGCGTAGACGCAAACAAGGTTCATCGAGCCCTGCATGGATGACAGGCGCAGCTTAAAAATTCTCTCTGTGCCGTCGGTTGGCGGTTCGATCATAGGAAGCAATGTATGGCGTACTGCAAATCCAACACCGTGCTCCCTCACGTCTTCTGTGCCTTTTCCTTGCCAGAAGAATGTAAAGTGTTTCTCCTTCAGGGATCCCCTCTCTGGGAGTCGCGTTTCCTGCAAGGCTGCTATGTCGATGTTCAGTCTGTTAAGTTCATGATCAATTACTGCTGTTTTTCGAGCATCGTCCATGGCCTGAAGGTCATCTGTCAGTCCTGAGCGCATAGTTCTTACATTCCAGCTTGCTAATCGAAGAGCTGGGACTTCGTTTTCTTTTTCGTTTGCTTGCCTGGTACACAGTTTAACGATCCACTTGTCAAGCTTGCAAGCTCTAAGCTCCAGGCACCCTCTGAAGCAGGCAGATCGTGGCGGGTCAACACCTTTCTGGCTGGGGGCTGCCCAGCTTGGGGCGGGCGGTAGCTGACCAGTAGGATTACGATGATCCCTCCCACCGTCGAAGACAACCCGTAGCGTCCAACTCTATGCCAATCGAGCAAGGACTTATCACTCGTAGACTGCTGTCTTCCGTGTTGTTACTCTTCACCGGTGAAGGTGAGACTGGAGTGTCCTCTCCAGGGCGCGGCCTGGGCAAAGTATGTGGAGATCCTGGGCTGCCCAGTAACCAGAACCTCCCTCTCTTCCTCCCTGGTGTGGTCCAAAGGATCGCACAGCGATACGTTTGGCATCAGTTTGGATGCAGGTTTCTGTTAGGTTTACTCCTTAGCCTTTCCTCCTCCCGAAGGTATCCACAAGGCAGTGGAGCCATACATCGATGGCTAGGGAGAGTATGAGTTATAGGGGTAGGTTAAGAAAAGTAAAGACATACAGAAGACACCACACTACAGAATGAGTGTGAGGTGGGTGGGTGAGGAGCAGAGCGTGTACCACTCACCGGTGGGTTCTGACTCCTGCACCTTAAGAGGAAGGGGTCCCACCTACTCCCTAACCCGGTTATACCGCCGGGGACTCGGTCGCGCCCATAACAAACTCAGTAGAAACAGGGAACACCACGGGAAGGTGCTGTTATGGACACAATAATGCATGAGAGGCCATATGCAATAATCTCTGTCAGACAGGATTACGCGGCAATCAATGCACCTGGAAATGAGAGGTGTTGGGTTCGAAATGCACATCAATTTCCTTTCAGCAAGCGGGACGTCCGGCCCAGACCTTGCAGCTCCCCAAAACAGTGGTTGGCAGGAAATAGTACGCTCCACATTAAAATATAATAATAGATATTTCTAAATTAAGTGAAAAGAGGGGAGGCAGAGAGGAACTGTGTAATGCAGTTTAGAAAGTGAAATATAAAAGCATGTAGACTGTTGTTGGAAAATAAATACAATGGAATTGGAAATAAATACAAAAATTAAAGGATGTCGGTATAAGTATGTTTTTTGTTCTTAAGGGTTTTACGGCGCTTGCAACACGTTTAGGTCATATCAGCGCCAGTAAAAAGGAAGAAAATGGGATAGTAAAAAATTCTAGAATGACAAATAAAGCACCCAAGAAAAAGTAAGACATAGGGGAACTGGGAACAAATAGGGATCAGATGTAGATTCCAAGAGCACACTATCAAAGTACTTAGTTTGAGACCACCTATAAGTCTCATCCGGACACAAGCACAAAATCCAACAAAGAGGAATACACTCAAATGCTTACATTATAAATTCAAAATAAAAATATAATAATACATAATAGAGAGATGATTTACAAGGAAACAAATATCATCTCCCAAAACAATAACTATGCATTTGACTGTTTCCCTCCCAGCTAGGACTCCGGCCAGGGCCATGACAAAACCAAGTAATCTCACTCCAAGACAAAGACAGAAAGCATGGTGGAAAACAGATATAAGGGGATAGAAGACACAGTATGTACCCCCCTGCCCACTATGGGAGGTCAGGAACCCCACCCAGCGGTATAAGTATAATCATTAGTGGCAGTAGCAGCAGCAGAAGGAACAGTAGTACTTTTAGTGGTACTAGTAGTAGTAGTAATAGTAGTATTAGTAGTAGTAGTAGTGGTAGTGGTAGTCGTAGTAGTAGTGGTAGTCGTAGTAGTAGTAGTAGCAGTAGTAGTGGTAAAAGTAGTAGTAGTAATGGTAGTAGTAGTAAAAGTAGTAGTAGCAGTAGTGGTAGTAGTAGTAGTAGTAGTAGTAGTAGTAGTAGTAGTAGTAGTAGTAGTAGTAGTAGTAGTAGTAGTAGTAGTAGTAGTAGTAGTAGTAGTAGTCATAGTAGTAATGCATACCTGCCTACTTGAAAATTTCAAATTCACTAAGAAATACAAAATTCATCAGTAATTAATTGTCAAATTTCAGTAATACTAAAGCAAACAAAAATAATGATAGATACTTTACTTTACTTCCAGTGTCATCTCATGGGTTGAGGTCGACTTGAAATGACACGCCAATCTTCCCTGTTGACGGCTTGCTGACTACATTCGGCTGCCGACAATCCTGTCCATGTCCTCACATCATCTATCCAAGTTCTTGCTGGCCTGCCTCTTCCTCTTTTCCCCTCAACTCTACCCTCAAGAATGTCCTTGTTGACAGTTTGATGGCGTCTTAGGTGTCCAAAATACCTTAGTTTTCTTGTTTTTATTACTTTCATTAGGGTCGGTCTGATATCAAGGATGTCACAGACTTCTTGATTTGTTTTCTTTTCTTTCCAACTGATTTTTCCAAGGCGACGGAAAGTCCACATTTCAAAGGCCTCAATTCTTTTCTCTATTTGTTTGTTCAAGGTCCATGTTTCTGAGCCGTAGAGAAGTGCTGAGTGGACATAACATTTGAGTATTCTTATTCTCTATCTATTATGATAGATACATCCTTTTATATATGTAAAATAAACTTACCATGTTATATAGGCCTACTACTTATGCGGGTCAAGCCTCAATCAAAGTCCATTTTCCACAGCATGGCAAAATATTCATAAGAAATCAAGTCCAGTGAATAAGTAAAAACTACATCTGCTACAAATTCTACATATTATATATATTAACACCATTTACAGTTCTTCAAACAAAATATTTATACACACTATATTAATAAATAAATAATTATTTTTCAATTTAACGTTGCGACCATTTGTATTAGTAATATTTCTTCTATTTCCGTAAGTCCGTAATTGCCCTTACACTTCCGTAACAATTACAGACGTTCCGTAATAATAGGCAGGTATGGTAATGATACTGATTTGTAATAAAAGAAAAAGACTCTGGATGGCCAGGGGGTGACTGTTTTTATTAAGAAGAAGAAGAAGAAGAAGAAGAAGAAGAAGAAGAAGAAGAAGAAGAAGAAGAAGAAGAAGAAGAAGAAGAAGAAGAAGAAGAAGAAGAAGTCTTTATTGTCCTCAAAATCGTGGCAATTTGTCATTTGGTTACACATTTATAACAATGCAATATTATGAAGAACATACTTGACATAATATTGACATATATATACACAAAAACACACATGCACACTAATAATCATTAACACCATCATCGTCATCAACAACATCATCATCATCACAACAACTTTCCTAATATTTCTATCACCATTCCCTTACAACACCATCACCATCCTCATCATACTCCATATTAAATTATTTTTTCCTGTATCAAGCTATAAGAGGGAAAGCTTGTGCTTTGATATCCCTCATCAGAAAGGCAAAGGTCGTGTTCTCAGATAGTGTTTTTCTCCTCCTCCTTCTTCTTTTTCCTCCTCCTCCTTTCTCCTCTCTTTCTGTTTCTTTCATGCATATGCCAGAAATAGTAATACATATCATATACATAACATGCAATTAAGGTACTGTATAGACCTGTAAATGAGCCCTATAAAAATTGACCGAAACTCTTCATAATTCGTCGAAATCCAAATAAAAGGTAAACAGCAAGCTCGCTTGAGCAAAACAATGGCAGAAAACTAATTTGCGCGGGAATTAATTAGGCTACTTACCATTGTTCCTTATAATTAGGTACCCAATCAGTGAAGAAACTAGAAACGGTCAACCAGTTTGTTTACAATGTGAGGCAATCGAGATGTACTGTAGCAATCCCTAACTTTCGATTTGAAGGTGTCTACAAAACGCACTTCCGGCTTTCGCATTTTATTCTTTTCATACTTTTACTTCCCTCCAGGTAAATGTGGTCAATTTTGGCTTAGACAAAACAGTGAATTTATTGCTCAGCAGCTCAGTTAAAATTGGCTACCATTGGGATCACAACAGGTTTGGAAAGTGAAAAAATAACTTGGAAGTCTGTGTGAAAATACACTGGGATGTGTTCAGACACGGCAATTCTAAAAAGTGTCGCTTAGCCTTGGCAATATATCTATCATTAATATAAACGGCCCATGAGCTATGCCTAGCGCTGTGGAACATTCCTAATTACTTTACTGTCATTCGACTACGATTCATGAATTCTTTCTTTCTTCATTTCTTTCCTTCCTTTTTTAAAATATTTGAAGTTGACAAATTGACTGATTTCAGTTAATTGACTGAGAATTTACAGGTCTGGGTACAGTAAAATTACACACAATGAGATAATGAGATTTGCACATCAAATTTACATATTAACTTTTTTTTTTTTGGGGGGGGGGGGGGTCCCAAAACAGACTCCGTAATATAATTAAAATCTAATCACATGCATGTAAACACACCCACGGATGCATGCACATATACACACCGCTCAATCTCTCTCATCTGTAGACCTTTGTCATAGAGTCATAAGACGTACCCTAGCCCTTGGTATTGATGCCACGACACTACATTGGGTTTTCTCCACCTATTACTTTGAGTTCCATGGCAGTCATAACTCAAATTTTCTTCTCTATTTGGAAATAATTTTGACAGGTAGTTTTCCCACCACTGTCTAATAACATCTTTAAAATATGCAATTTTTCAAGATAAGATTCAATTATAGATTTCTGCCAATATCATTTGAAAAATCCCCCCCCCCCCCCCCTTCTCTCTCTCTTTCACCATTTTTATATATTTATCAATCTATTTGTCTACCAGAGTGTCTTGACAAAATTGATAAATATCGTTTATAATAGAAATACACATATCATTCATACCAATTGATGACACGTTGAGCTAGACTGACTTTACCCGATTCCTTCATCCCTATCTCTTTCTTGATCACGTGGTAAGGATACAAAACATCAATGGGAAATTCAACAAACACAGGACCTGAAATTAAGTAGAATAAGAATAACTATAGAGTGGTACTATTAAGTTAAGTGATGGCAGACATTCAATAACATTAGAGCTTTATCTTAAAATACACATTTCATCTATAATGAGTTATTGATATTGTTATGCAATATGAAATGACACGAATCTAAAAATTTAGGCCTGGTGTCAATTCTTGTAAATATTCTTTTAAAACAACGGGAGTAATCTGGCTGACAGGATAATATATTGCATTTCCACCTTAGGAATCCGAGTTTGAGCCCAGCATCTCATTAAAAAAAAAATTTGAGCAAGAAACTTACACCCTCACTAATTATGCTGTACTGTGGTCGACACCCGGGCTATTTTGGGCTTTAAAAAAATCTTTTTTCAAGATAAACCCTTAATAAAAAAATCCCCTGAGAATGAGTAAAGAGAAATTTATTCATTTATCTAAAAATGAAACAATACAGAAAGAAATAATTTTTTTTAAAAAGCCCCATGGCTCTCATTCACATTTCAAAGTGTAATTATAATCCAGTTCTACTTCAAGAAACTACTTCAAATATAAATAGTACCAGGAGTTCCAGACTGGGCGATTTGCAAGGCTTTCTTTAAGGTAGGGACAATATCTCTCACAGTGGTCACCGAGGCACAAAATTTACACAAGGGTTTGAACAAGGACATTTGATCTATGTCCTGAAGAGCTCCCCTACCCTGAAAAACAACAGGCATCACAAGGATGAATAAAATCATGTAGTTCAAGATATTATTTATATGTGCGTGTGTGTTTGGAGCTTTACAGCAAATGTAACATATTAACATAATTTCAGTGCCAGTGATACCAAAGACAATTTATAAAATAAAAGGTTTTAAATCTAGATTTAAGTTACAATTATGGGCACCAGAAAATATTAAGACAAAGAGGTTAATAAAGATTGAAAACAAAATAAATACTTTGAGCAATCTATCTTTATTTCAAATTTTAAAACCACTTCTATGTCATATTCAAACAAAGAAGAGACACTTAGATGATAAATAAAGTATAATATATTAACCCTCTCAAATACAATTTCTCGTTTTTCTTATTATTACAATAGTAACAACACAGTGATTCAGGATATCAAATGAAGCTCGAGTATTTATGTATTCTGTTTACTAATGGAATTTAAGAATCAATTCATAGTGAAATTTTCTATATTATACATCATATGCACTATCACTCACCTTCAGTAGCGTGGCAGCTGCCCCGCCAATTAGTAAAACTGGTGACTCAGCCATTTGTGCATTTTTTACAGCTGTAACTGTATTCGTTACACCTGAAAAAAATAAGAATAATATTTAAAATGTATAGTAAAATAAAGGGAGTAAATATGACTCATATAAAAGACACAACACAAAGCAAACAAAGTTTCGGCCTTTGGCCTTTTTCAGGTAAACGTAGATAAGAAAAGGAAATATATTGTATTACATTTGCATAATGGTTAGTAAATGAAAAGAAAAAGAGGATTAGAAAAGAAAACATTATAGGTAAAAATGTGTGTGTGGGTGGAAAGAGAGAGAGAGTGAGAGTGAGGGAGAGAGAGAGAGAGAGAGAGAGAGAGAGAGAGAGAGAGAGAGAGAGAGAGAGAGAGAGAGAGAGAGAGAGAGAGAGAGAAAGAGAGAGAGGAACGAAATATAGAGACGAGATGAAGTAATGAGATGAAATTAAAACTGAAATTGAAATGATTTAAATAAGAAAAAGGGGGGGGGGGGGGGGGGGGGGGGGGGTGGTGTTTTAGAATTCGAGACGGTGATGGTGTAATTATTAAATATTCTTTAATGGCCAAAAACTTAGTGACTTTCAAACTTTTCTTCCATTATATGTAGGATGGTGCAACTTGATAAAAAATTTACGATTAAATGAATAAGTAAATAAAAAAATAACATAAGGCCCACTGTGCAGGAGTTTATTCCAGATCCTATAGCTGTAAACTGATAGTCAGAATTGCACTTGTAACAATTGCCCAAATTACTTTTGCCAAGGCAAACAGCCATTTAATCACTGTTGAGAAGAAAAAAAATGAACAAAACCAAACAAAAATAAAAACACCAAACCCCCCCCCAATTGAGTCAGAGTTGACTGGTCTATCATTAAAGCTAATGAGACAACCAAAATATATTCATTGGATGCAAAAATCCTTAAAATAGTTTTGAACTAAAGTGAAAAGCTTTCTTTTACCAGGACCAGCGGTCACGGCAGCAATCCCAACAGTGCCAGTCATTCGAGCAACTGCATCTGCTGCAAACACTGTGGTCACCTTGACAAGAGAGAAAATATTGCTAGAAGGTTACCCTTCACAGAAAATAGTAATAATAATAATAATAATAATAATAATAATAATAATAATAATAATAATAATAATAATAATAATAATAATCTGTACACTTATGACAATTTATATACTACTACTTATAATAATACTTTTATTCATCCCCAAAAAAGGAACTTTGTGTACAGATGTGTGCGTGTTTAAAAAGTAAAGATCTTCTAGATGGAAATAAATTATGTGGCTTCAATGCCTTCAAATAGAGACACAAAACAGTATAAATTTACACAGATAATAGATATAAATTAAAAATAAATAAATAAATAATCAAATAAATAAAAAATATAAAAATACACAACTAAGTGACATGCAATGTAAAATAAAATTTTAATTTAAATCAAGATAAAAACAATAAACTAATTGTTTAAAGTAGTTGTAGATAAGAATTATATGACCATACACCTTGAGGGACGAAGGATTTCCTGTCCTCTCTGTCTTTGTTTTTATACACAGGAGACAGTTACTTCTCTTTGAAAAATTAAAGAAACTGTACAAAGGGTGACTTTGGTCCCTCAAGATATTACTCATTCTTATGAAACATGATTGGTCATATAATTCCTCTATTTCATAAATGGCATTTGTATATTTGCTTGCCTTTTTCGCAATTTTAAAAATCTTTCCTACAACACATTTCTTAGCATTTCCTGACCATGTGGTAATACAAAAAACAATAATGCTCTCCAACACTGATCTATAAAAAAGCGCACAGAGGGTTATATTAATTCCAAATTCAGCTAATTTCCTAACAAACAAAATACATTCTTTTATTCGATTTGGTTACAACTGAATTGGTATGCAAGTTCCATGAAAAATTGTTATCAATTTTCACCCCCAAATATTTGTAATCCGAAACCTGTTCAATATTTTGTTCATTAATACTAAATGGTTGGAGATCACTTTTAATTTTCCGAAAGTCAATGATCATTTCTTTGGTTTCATTAACATTCCATTTCAAAAATTATTTTCACACCAAGTCACGAATGTATCTATTCCCGACCTGTAGACAGATTAATCTTCTTTAACGGTCAGCCCTTGGAGGACCGTACTGTAAGCAAATTTCAAAAGGAGTACTACTGAATTGGGACGAGCACTAGTGCAGTCATTCATATAAATTGTAAATAAACAAGAGGAAAGAACACATCTTTGAGGAAAACCTGTATTTATTGTAATTATTTTTTATTTAAGGTTATGAAATTCGACAAACTGTGTCAAGAATCCATAATATAGGTTGAGAATTAACACTCATGTTTTTTTTTCTTCTTCACAAGTAAATGAGGTTGTATTGTATTGAATGCTGAGGAGAAATCGACAAAAAGAATTCTACAATAAATTTTTTTTGGTTCGTCTAGATATTCATAAATGTTATTTGTTAAAACGACGATGGTATGCAAATTGATTTGAATCTGACTGAGAATGAATATGTGGATTTAGTCTATGAAGTAAAAATCCTTCAGAACATTTAATTAAACCAGTAGTTAACGCAACAGGTCTGAAATCAGAAATTTCTACTTTCTTAGGAATAGGAATAGATATTTTCCATATGGCAGGAATGCCGGATTGGCACATTGACATATTAAAAATATCAAAATTAAAGGACATTTGTACCGAAAAATGGACAAATTTTGACACATTGTGAAACAGATACTTTAAGGTCTTGTGGGTATACTTTGCATAGTTGAATTGTCATATGTGACCCTCCGCCTCGAAACAGTATCAAATCGGGATTTTCCATTTTTTTTTTTTGTACCCAATAAAAGCTTATTTTATGCCCAAAATTTTAATAGCAAATTTATAAAGTTCTGATAATTCATTGCCGAGATATGACCGATTGAAGAAGGGAGAGTGTAAAAACCAAGTTTTGAGGAAATCGACTTTGAAGTTGAGGCACCTGTTTCACGCAGTCGAATCCATGGGCAAAGGAAACTCCTTGGATACGGGAATTGAAAATTTAATGAGCGTAATAAAATTTGTCATGAGCTTAGAACATACTTATTACAATATGCACATAAATTTTTGCAATAATCCAATCGTTACTTTTGTAGTTATTTATTATTATGTAATATGCTCTTGAATTAATAAAAATACTAATAAATGCCTGCAACTTTATGAAATTGTTCACTTGTCGATAGGTTTTTTTACATTCAAATAAACAATCAACGAAATAAGAATTATTAATGTGACATTTTTGTTTTATTTAATAGAGGAAATACGATTTCAAAATGTCAAAAGTTAAAGAACAGCTAATATTTTCAGTACAGTTCTGAAACAACGTGAAGCTGGGTGGACAGAGAGAGAAATATCATGAAAGAGGAAGAGAGAGGAAGGAAAAGAAACTGGCACGGACACAAACACACACACACCACACATACAAGAGAGACAGAGAGAGAGAGAGAGAGAGAGAGAGAGAGAGAGAGAGAGAGAGAGAGAGAGAGAGAGAGAGAGAGAGAGCGGGTGAACCGCTTGTGCATTAAAGAAGGCAGGAGGGGAAAAGAGTAAAGATGTGTGTGTGCATGTGTGAAAGAAACATTTGAGAGAGAAAGAGAGAGCGACTGAGAAATACCTTTGTTTCATAAGAAGCCAAAGTCAATCAATTGGAAACATTTTGACCAATGAGATTGCATTTGAAACAAATTGGACTGGTCAAATGTTTCCATTTTGAGTCACAGGGGTGAGAATGACTGGTCACAAAAAAGTAGGAAATTTTTCATTGTGAAGATCATGACCCATCCATGCGACCATAACCTATAAATTTGAATTTCACTAAAATTTACTGAGATGCGATCCAGAATTTGTCTTGCCACAATTTCTGAAATGACTCGTGGAATATTTAAAGTGAAAGTGTAATTACAACATTTGGTGGTTGTAGTAGGTATATTATTGTGGTGGTGGTTGTAGTAGGTATGATGATGTGGTGGTGGTTGTAGTAGTAGTGGTGGTAGGGATGATGTGGTAGTGATTGTAGTAGTAGTAGTGGTCGTATGGATGATGATGTGGTGGTAGTTGTAGTAGTATTGGTAGTAGGGGTGATGATGTGGTGGTGGTTGTAGTAGTATTGGTGGTAGGGATGATGATGTGGTGGTGGTTGTAGTAGTGGTAGTATGGTTGATGATATGGTGGCGGTTGTAGTGGTAGTTGTGGTAGGAATGATGATGTGGTGGTAGTTGTAGTAGTAGTGTTGGTAGGGATGATGTGGTGTTATTTGTAGTAGAAGTGGTGCTAGGGATGATGGTGTGTTGGTGATTGTAGTAGTAATGGTCTTAGAGATGATGATGTGGTGGTGGTTGTAGTAGTAGTGGTCTTAGAGACGATTGTGTGGTGGTGGTTGTAGTAGTTGTGGTAGGAATGATGATGTGGTGGTAGTTGTAGTAGTAGTAGTAGTAGTGTAGGTAGGGATGATGTGGTGTTATTTGTAGTAGAAGTGGTGGTAGGGATGATGATGTGGTGGTGGTGGTTGTAATAGTAGTGGTGGTAGAGATGTTGATGTAGTGGTTTTGGGGAGTGTTTTTTATTCAGTGATGATAATAGCAATTTGTCAAAAAGGAGGAAAATGTCTCCATCTATCGATCAAACACAAGCAAAGTGTAAAAATAACAGGAACATAGTTTTGTATTAGTATTATTTAATATATTACTATAACTAGTATAAATCCATTCTTATTATTAGACATAAATTGACTTTTTGTAAACATTTAATGAATTGTCCTTTCCATAAAGGCCTACAATGTTATTCAAATAAAAGGCCAGAAAGTGTTGTTTTGTTTTGATTTTTACTTTATAAAGCAGGTTATAATATCTTTGTTACCAAAACCTAGTGGTTATTCAGCTTATAAATACAACCCAAGAATCTCAAATTTAAAGCCATAGTCCAAAGGTAAAAAGAAAGAAGAGTAAACTAAGCCAATCACCACATAAGACATAATGGTGGTTTTGAGGAAAATGCTTGACACGGCAAATTCAGCGGGAAATTTCTGAGAAATTCTCAAAATCATTGTTTTATTTATCCAAAAATGTTTTGAAAAAGGAGGAATTGTGTTGGGGATGGGCGGAGATAAACTACCATTTAAGTGGAAGATTAATAATGACCAGCATGAATTCATGTAATTGAATCTTCTTGTTTGTACTGCATCCTCCAACTGTTTATGACATGTCACAAGTTATCATCACCCCTTGTGGTCAATTGTCAGCTATTTTATTCTCCTCCCCCCTTTTTTTTAGCGTTCCACATTGTGGATTGTTTAAACACCCCACCCCCTTCCATAATTCGGTGAAAACACAATAAAACGAACATCTCTCTCTCTCTCTCTATCTATCTGTCCCTCACACTCTCTTTATTAAATATATCTCCCTCTCAACCTCTTTCGCTCTCTGTCCCCGACTCTCTCTCTCTCCCTCTCTCTCATTTTCATAAATCTATATCTATCTATCTATCTATTTATCTATCTCTGTCTCTCTGTCAGTTTATCTATTCATACATTTATCTTTTTCTTTTTTTTTTAGTATTTCCATGAGAAAGTTCATTCATTTTTGAAGGCTTTGTTTACTTTTCTTTTTTTTAAAATTATTTTTAATATGTTTATCATAGGCAATCTCTGCAAGTCTAAGAAACTGTTGTTCCTAACAAAGTAGTTAAAATAACGTAAAGACTTAGCTAGTGCTAAAATTTCAATTAAGAAAGAAAGATAGGTACTACGCATCAAACATTAATCAATGCAGATAGACAAAGAAATGAGAACACGTGGTGTGTATCAAATTGCGCAAATACACAGACACATACATACATAAACACACACACACACACACAGGCATGCACGCTTCGACCATGCCGACCTTTGTGACCACACACAGCCCGGGCATCTCAATGGCTGACAGGCGCATGTATTCCATTCGACCAATCAGAATCTCTTATTTGTAAGGTTGTTAGGGAAAATGCTAGTCTTGTTTACAGTTTCTAAAGTTCATTATTGGTTGAACTATGTAAATGTAGAATCAACCATGCATTCTCGGAGATAGATAAAGATACGCCCTTTGCTGCCATGTCTTACATGCTATTGGTCGGAGGAAAAACTCAGCATTATCAAGCTTTGGAAAGAGTGGCTATCGGAGAGAAATGCAACTCTCGTTTTGAATGCGTCACTGATAGGTGCATTTTAAAACTTGAAATTATACAATTTATCGCAAATATTTATGTTTAATTATGATTTTATGTAAAAAAAATGATTGTAGTTTCTGAAATTACCAAAAACTAAAATTTGATTATTTTGACCATTTTCACTTTAAAATCGATTTTCTTCGTTTTCCAAATCCCGACTTAATACTGCTTCGAGGCGTAGGGTCACATATTAGAATTCATATCACTTTCTTTGACAAAGATATTTTGCAACAGAATACAAGAAGGATGTATTCTCAAATTTTTAATGCCAACAAAATCAAAATGCTAACCATAGCAAAGAAAACGCATTGAACTGCTCTTGAGTACTGGCATCATAATTGGGGAATTGCTAATAGCAATAATAATAATAATAATAATAATAATAATAATAATAATAATAATAATAATAATAATAATAATAATAATAATAATAATAATAATAATAATAATAATAATAATAATAATAACATAGCTGCCAACTTTTCAAAATGCAAAAACGTATTATTATACGCGGTGCAGCACGGACGCCCAATTCATGTCTTAAAATGGCATATTTATTAATGTACTTAAGTACTAGAATGGTCAGAACTGTAATACTAAGAGAAGCTTGCCTTTATCATCATACTGGGTAGGCATAAGTGATGGGGAGGTGGTGACAGAAGCAGATTACTGAGGCTTGGGCTTAACAGCCTCCTTTGTGGCGAAAATTTTCTCCCAAGATTGGTTGGCAGCTATGTAATAATAATCGTTTGTTTTTAAGGGTTTTACAGCGTTGCAAACAGATTAAGGTCATATCAATGCCAGTAAAAAGGAAGAAAATGGGATGTACAATTAAAAGGGCTTGAAGAAAAAGTAAGACAAAGATGAATCGGTTCAAATAGGGAACAGATTTAGATTCCAAAGCACACTATCAGTGTACTTAGTTTGAGATCACCTAAAAGTCTCAACCAGAGACCAGCACAGGTCCCACTAAGAGGAATACACTCAAATGTTTACAAATCATATCTTAAAAAAAAATAATAATAATAGTACAAAACAGAGATGATTTACAAGGAAAAAAATATCATCTCCCAAAACAAATATTATACATTCGACTGTTTCCCTCCCAGCCAAAGACTCCTGCTAGGGTCAGGACAAAACCAAGTAATCTCATTCCAAGACAAAGACAGAAAGCAATTGGAAAAGACACAGCAAGTACCTCCCAGATCCCCACCCAGAATAATAATAATAATAAGAAGAATAATAATAATAATAATAATAGTAATATAATAATAATAATAATAATAATAATAGTAATAATAATAATAATAATAATAATAATAATAATAATAATAATAATAATAATAATAATAATCACAACAATATCAATATAATGATAATGATGATGGAAACTCAAATTACCAACGTTGACTTACAGGAGAGTTTGGGGTGACATGATAGCAATATACAAAAAATAAAGTGGGAATTATGACAGGGAGGCTGGAAATTTTGTGAAAATTATGTGGTCTGATAATCTACCCAGATATGATAAAAGAGGGTACAATAGAAAGCTTTGTCCACAAGGAGCAAGGATAGCAGATATGTATAATTCTAATGTGAGAGCTTTTCAACTGTGGAATAGTTTGCCTGATGTAATCATATCTGTGAAGAGTTTGAATTCGTTTAAAAATAGACTTGACAAATACTGGAAGGAGCAAGAAATACTATATGGCCGTATGAGGACCTGGCCTGATAAAGAACATCTGGAGTCAAGTGAAGACGATCCATAAGAGCCTTGCTGGAAATTATAGTTAAGTATCTAAATTAGTTATATATGATGAAGAAGATGATAATAAAATTTAAATTTAAATTACCTCATGACGAGTGTCAACAACTCTGATTCCTAGCTTTTCACAGGCTACCAAAATGGGAGAAATGTGACCACCCACCAAGGTGAAAACATGCTTCACATTGTGAGCCTGTAATGAATATATGCTAATTAAACATCGAATAATTAATGAAATGTCTCATGAAGAAAGGGGCTCCCAATAGTGCTCATCTAGCACGCAAAGGAATCAGTATCAAAACAAAGGTGCAATAAAGATTGTTTTCTCACACCTCTGTCCAGACAGCATTGATTTGTATGTGGGCCTATTGGATCTGGTGGAAAGTGCTATGTGACAGACCAGCGTCTAATTTATCAGGTGGGGAGCAATAATTACTAACCACTGTCTTTTTACTGTTACAGAAACTGGGATAAACTCCCACCTAACGGCTATATGGTTCTGAAGAACTACTTTTTTACTTAAATATAAAAAAGTGTTGAAACTTCCAAATTACTTATTCCTTTGTCTCTATCACCTTAAAAAAGCAACTTTATATAATTATACAAAGGATTAAACAACCACGTGGATATACCACCAAGAGCTACCAAAACAACAACAAAAACTAAAATTGTTACATTTTGTTTTTAATGTCACACTCTCATATCATTCAGATATAAATGTGAAAACAATTATTTTGACAAGTGTAATATATGTTGCCTTTATTAGTTCCTTCACTGATCAATTATCATGTTTCAAATACGATACAAGTAAGAATGCTACTGGAGAAAAAAAACCTTACGAGCCATTGCCCATTTTATTCTATCAAATATGACTGTTATACAAACCATTATGTTTGTTCCTGGAAGTTTTAATGGTTAAGTGACTATTTTGTTTATGATTATCCTTTTCGTAAGAGAGAGCTCAAAATGAAAATTACCTTTAAAACTTCTGCGACCAATTCTCCCCCATGCTTATCAGATGTTACATCAACCTGCAGTAAAACGGAAAACATTGCATTTGTATTAATATATTTGATCCCTTTCACAAATAAATTAAGTTGTTATATATATATAAAATTCAAACGATACTACTTTCATCTTGATTTTTAGTCAAATTTCTTTAAAATACACAAAGATTCACTCCACATATTAAATAAGTTAATTTCCAAACTGAAAGGATATAGATGGAGTGTCTTGAGTATGGTTTTCCATGTATCTGAAGGCTCAAACCAGTGTTTGTGTCCATGGCTATGCCAGCCAGTTTTATTGACCATCACTCAAACCAATGTCTGGTTCAGATTACATTCATGCGTGATACTGATAGGTACTGCAAAAGAGGACAATTTCCTCCATTAAAAAATAACATTTATAGTGTGAAAGCCCCATAAATGTAATTTAAAATTTATTGAGAGAGCTTTAATAAAGTTTGCAGATGATTCCGCTCTAGCCTTATCAATGCAGCGCTACTAATAAAAAAGAATTGATAGATTGGTCTCTCAGTATTATACTGATACCCACCACCTAGAGCTTAATATAAACAAGACAAAGGAGCTTGATTATAGGAGCGTGAAGGAACCATTAGAGCTGTAAAAGTTAAAGGACCAAAAACTATTCCAGCTAGTGCTACAAATACCTGAACAAAGGATCAAGTGGGATGAACACATTTCAGTGAACAGCTGAGTGGGAACCAATCGTGACCCACCCAACCTAGTGACTGGAAACTGGAAATTGACATTAAAGTAGGGCTGTTGTTATTCACAGACATATCTGTATATAACAATCGGCTATTTAAGACAGACATGTTTGTGACTACTTTTTTTTAATATACGTGGACACATGGAGATGAATTTTTATGCAAAAGGCCAAACCAGTCACAAAAAAAGCCAAATAATCTGAAAAAATGCCAGTGGCGATATTTAACACAAAATCGAAGTTAATAGTGCTCAAATGCCAAATCCAATTTTTTAAAAAGGCAAATGGCATCAATGAGGAAGTTTTTAACATTTTGAACTGAAAACATCAAGCTGGCAATTCCGCCTTTTTTTTTTTTCAACCAGTAAGACGCTTGTTAATAGTGCGGAGCGGTCCCAAGCATGTTTAGGACCGCCGGTTCTACAGTCCCTGGGAAATGAGAACCGCAAGGACTGGTTCGAACCGGTCTTTTTCGACACTGGCCAATTACAAGGCGTCATTGGGACCGTCAAACGATAGGAACCGGTCCTGCAGTAGATGGCTGTCGAACCGCTAAGAGTAAGTGAGAGTGGAGAAGGTGTGCTGCCTCAAAACATGAAAATAGTGCTATAACACTATCCATTAAGCATGTGTTTGTGTGTGTGTGTGTGTGTGTGTATGTTTGTGTGTGTGTCTGCAAAGATTGATGGAGCGGGTCGGGTCAATGTTAGGGAGTGAAAGGAAAAGGGATTGTTAATATTTTGTGTCTGTGACATGCTGGACCAAAAGTAAAGGAAGTGGGAAGAGTTTGTTTTGATTTTTTAAATTATTTTTTTAGGGGGGGGGGGGGGGGTTGTTCCTTTTTTCTCTTTTTGTGCGGCTATGTGGTCTTGTGGTATGACACTTGATTTCGGATCGAAAGGCCCTGGGTTCGAGCCTCGCTCGGCGCCTAGTTTAGTCCTTGAAAGACTCTTTACTCATATCCTATCACCATACTCAGGTGTAAAATGAGTACCTGGTCGTCAACATTGTTGTCTCTGTCGGAAAAAATTGTAACATCGCCTAACAGGCGTCATGTCTCGTTCTACATGTTACGTGTTGCTATTAGTCAGGAACCCGTTTTAAAGCGCTTTGAGCACATTTAGTGGATATTGCGCAATATAAAAGCTCACGTTTTTTGTTTCTTTTTTAATTAAAAAAAAATTCTATCTTTGGAAAGGACGCTGTCTATCCCAAAGTACTTTTTGCTGGATCTAACAAACCCAGCTACCCATTCACTGCTGAATAGACAGAGAACAGAAGAAAAAAAAACCTCGACTGCACCTGAGATCAATCTCTGGCCCCTTGCGTGTAAAGAGAGTGCTCTATCAACTGAGCTATCCCCCCCCCCCCCCAAATAATCTAATGGTGGTTTTTAAAAATACAGACGTTATAATCGTTATTTTTGAAGAAAGCTATAGTATGTGAAACTTGTATCATTTGATTAGTTAAAACACCAAACGAAATAAAAATATTATTGTATCATCAAATGACAACAATACGATAGAAAGGAGTGGTGACAACAGATAGCCAAAAGAAAAAAATCGGACCAGCTCGGTTCGAAACACACACACATACACACATCTTATAGTAGTCACATTCATTTCAAAGAATAACCCATTAGAGAAGAGGGGTGATGTCAAAATAGATCATTGTCATTGCGATCATTAGTGTGTAGTAAATTAGGAAATTTACCCCAAGTAATGGAATCGCCCAAGGCGTCTTGCGGCCCCTCTTACCCCGCCACACACACAAGAGGGCGTATGTGCAAGAGGGGGTTGGTGCGATTAATTAAGTGGGATGGGTGGTTAGGCGAACGACCTAGGCAAAAGAACCGAGAAAAGGCAGTAAAGAAACTAGAATGGCTGGGACCGTTCAAATAGAAAGATAAGAAGTGAGGATAATAACGTTCGGCTCAACGGCTCGGCCAATGGTTCGTTACCTAGGGACCGGTCCTCCGGTCCTAGCTAAGGAACCCTGGGACCTGTTCTTGGGACTGGTCCTCAGCACGGCACTACTTGTTAATCAGCCAAGAGAGAGAGAGAGAGAGAGAGAGAGAGAGAGAGAGAGAGTAGAGAGAGAGAGAGAGAGAGAGAGAGAGAGAGAGAGAGAGAGAAGAGAGAGAGAGAGATAGAGAGAGAGAGAGAGAGAGAGAGAGAGAGAGAGAGAGAGAGAGAGAGAGAGAAATTTCCCTCGGAAACAGAGGAGGGAATAATGATGATGATAATAATAATAATAATAATAATAATAATAATAATAATAATAATAATAATAATAATAATAATAATAATAATAATAATAATAATAATAATAATAATAATTTAAAAAAATATTGTCTGAGAATAACGACAGTCGTCAAAGCCCCTACATTAATATTGCTCTGATCTGAAAGACTGCTATTTCAAAAGGGAGTGGCTACCCGTGGTGAGAATAGAAAATCAGTCAACCTCTCACCCCAGGTCAGAATAGAGGTGGCAGCCCCTTCTCGTTATTCTCACCTGGTGTTAATCAACATGTATAGCCGGTTGAGAATCGAGAGTAATAGTAAAAGAGGCAGCCTTTCAAAAGGGAGGCCTTCTGAAAGCTCCTCATGCTAGCATTTCTTTCAATTTGTATTTTCACTGTGGATCTTTAGTCATACATTTATTTATTCAATTTATCAATACACAGTAGCATTTTAAAAACTCAAGAACAAACCTTGATAGATTAGTGAATGTTTCAACTTTCCTAATACGACCTTTGTCATGGTTTTCCGTCACCATTTTGTTTTGTGAAGTATTGCAGGCAGTCCTTAGTTATTTTTTCTATTAGGGTTAGCTCGAGGTCGGAGGATTTTTTTTTGTTTCAGGTTTAGTCTAAGACTTAGTAAAGGTGCTAGGGTGTTTGTTTTTCCAATTTGGGTTAGTTGGGAGGAATTCTGTAGTTTCACAGCAGTTTTATTATATTACTTAATCTTTTAGCCCAAACATTGTTTTATCAGGGCTATCATATCTTTAGATAGGGTTGAAGATGGGTTCGGGGGGGAAGTGGTTCGTCCCGATAATAAAGAGGAGGGAGGGGGGTATTCGGGGTCTCCCAGCG
>NC_088367.1:35445440-35467940 GCF_034508935.2 Berghia stephanieae | reverse complement strand
GATTTTATTTCGTTATCGATCTTTTTTAGCACCATAAAAAAACCTTCTTGGTGTGTTCTTTTGACCATCTTGAGTGGGCAGGGAGATCGCTTGCTCTGTTTTCCTCCAGTTTATGTTTTTCAACTTACTTTCTGTCTTTTTTTTTTTTTTAGGAATGAGATTACTTGATTTAACTCAGGCTAAATATATATTTATATTTTGGTGGCGTTATAGTTTAGGGGGATAATCATAAATCATTCCCCCCTCTCTTCTTCTTCGTCTTGTGGAAACCTCCAATATTGTCGAGGATCACTCCACAGTTTGTAGTGTTTTACATTTTAAACTTGCTAAAACTCTGCACATAATACTAATTAAAAAAAAAACAACACATAGATTAAAAAGTCACGTTGTGAACTCTAGCAATCGCGTGAAGGCATGTTGGCAACCGTTTTCAGCCACTTCAGCTGGGAGGCTATTCCATAGTCGGGCAGTGGAAGGGAAAAACGAATACATGTGGGCGTTTGTTTTTGATGTTGGGATGGTTACTCTTGATGTGTGTCCCCTCGTATTTCTTGTGCCAATATCTTTGATGTCGTTTGGAAGTTTAAGGCACGAATTTTTGTAGTAGATCTTGTGGAACAATTTAAGTTTATCTATCTTTCTTCTCTTTTCCAGAGGTTCAAGGCCAATCCGTTGTGATATTTCAGACGCACTTGAGAAAGGATCGAATGTGTTTGTGATGCGTCTTGCTGTTTTTCTTTGGATGTTTTCTAAGGTGTCGATGTTTTTCTTTGTATATGGGTCCCAAATTGAGCTGCCATACTCCAAAATTGGTCTAACAATAGTTTTAAACGCAAGGGTTTGAGTTGTAATTGGGCATCTTTTTAAATTGCGGGTGATGTAGGCGCTTGTTTGATTTGCCTTTGAAACCAGGTGACATATGTGGTCATTCCATTTGAGGTTTTTAGCAAACTCAATGCCAAGGTATTTTGCTGTCTTTACATGTTCCAGGTTTTGACCATGAAGTTGGTATTCAAATGTAATAGGTGCTTTCTTATTTGAGATGGTTAGAACATTGCACTTTGATACGTTAAATTCCATTTGATTTATTGTTTCCCATTCTTGTAATTTAGCTAGATCGTCATTTAGTGTTTTGCAACAAACAAAAGAGAACGTGTATTCTGATTCAGTTGCAATGTCAACAGAATATTGTCTCCACTTATCTTTTTTTTTTTTTTTGACGCTAACCCTTCGATTTCGGAGGCTGTCGTTCACTCTCAACTTACAAGCTGATAGATTTAGTTGTTTTTTTAAAAATAGTTTTTACTCACAAAAATGTGTACTTTCGAAGATCTGCACTCATCTTACAGTTTCTTAAACCCAGTGTCCATGGCAACAGGACACTTTTTGCCTCTGTCATTCGTAACTGACGTATTTTCTTTCCGAATCGAAGCGCACTCAATTAAAAAAAATAGCTGCTATCTTGTTGACGCTATGACGTCTCCTAGTTACTAGTCTCAGACTCAAGTATGAAGTCTTGCCTCAGCAAATGACTGAAACTTGGCCAAACTTAGTCCGAAGCTTTGTCAGCTCACATGAAATCCGACTTTTTCAAATCATTGGCAAGCCAGAGATAGTCAAAGACTAAGCGTTAGTCCGCGTTCATGAAAACGGCCCCAGGAGGAAATGATGACGCGCTACGGTCAAAGCCTCACCAGGGAATTGTAGAGCTGACGTCCCCTCTTAGCCCAAGAACACATTTGATAAAGCCTCCAAGATTGTTATCACAGAAAAAGCCCATCCTATTAGGAACGTGGAATGTGAGAACGCTCTGGGAGTCTGGTAGATGTGCTCAAGCAGTGGCAGAGATGAACAGATACAGTCCCACCCTTAAGGGCATGTGAGAAGTCCGTTAGAATGGCCACGGAGAGACAAAATTTCAAACAGGAGACAAATTGATATATTCTGGAAAAGACATTAGTGACCACCATGAAGCAGGAGTGGACATCCTTTTATCCAAAGCAGCCGCTAAAAGCCTCTTGGAATGAAAACCTGCGTCTGATCGTACCATCACAGCACGTTTTTCTTCTCGTTTCCAGAAGGTGTCCCTAGTCATCTGCCATACCCCCACACACACAGCAGATGAAGAAATTAAAGACAACTTCTATGCCCACCTACAGGTAGATAAGATCCCAAACAGAGATATTATGCTAATACTCATGGGGGATATGAATGCAAAGGTTGGAGGCACAAATGTAGATAGAGAGCATGAAATGGAAAAGCATGGCATCGGCCAGATGAATGAGAATGGAGAACTATTGGCCGACTTCTGTACTACAAACAACATTGTGATTGCGGCACACTTTTCCAACACAAGCATTGCCATAAAGCTACATGAGTGTCTCCAGACCATCAGACACAAAGTCAAAATATACCATGTCATGGTGAGACAACGGTACAGAAGCTCATTACTAGATGTACGAGCAAGACGAGGCGCAGCCGTCGGTTCAGACCATCACCTTGTTGGAAAGATCATTATGTGACTGTCAGCAAGAAATAAATTGCAAAATCCTAGGGTAAAATATGATATCAACAACCTGAAACAACCAGACACTAAAGCAACATTTAAGATTTCCCTCCAAAACCGGTTTGAAGTGCTTCAAACACACGAGCCCTAGCGAACAGATACGACATGGACAATCCTGAAAGAGATTATTACAGGGACATGTGAAGAAGTGCTTGGAAGACCACAACCCAAAAAGAAACCATGGATCAGAGAGGAGACATGGCAGAAATTAGAAGAAAGGAGAAGGGTGCAACCTGCAATGAGCAATGCAAAAACTAGATTCCAAAAGCAAATGGCAGCGACCAGATACACTACAGTGGCCAACGAAGTGAAGAAACAGCTGCGGGCAGACACACGGTCCTACATAAATGAAATTGCTGATAAAACAGAGGAAGCTGCAGGGAAAGGAGATCTTAAGACCTGTGGCGGGGTTGTGTGCTATTATTGTGGGTTCGAGTCCAAACGATAAGCTCAATGGTCTGGAGTCGAACTAGTATGCGCGCTATGGCTCTCTTTACCAGCTGCGCCACTTACCTACACCATAAACGGCTCAGGTTTAATCTAGGGGTGATTAAGAATAGCCTTAGGGTCCCTTATAACTTAATTGTATTAATAACAAGTGAGTCAAGACAATGGTAACGCCTAATTAAATTTTAACAATTCTATACATAAAGTTTAATTATCTAGATTGTTACAGGAAAAGATAGAAAGAATAAGTATTTATTTAATATCAGGAGGAATAGCTCTAATTGAGTGGATCTAATTTATTATTTATTTATCTATTGATTTATTTATTGATTTATTTATGATTGATTGATTGATTTAATTTTAATCATTTGTGTTCGTGGAAAATACATTTGAAACTGGTATAAGCCCGTGTGGTTTATCTTTATTCAGCCGGCTTGATTGATTGAGGTAAATGTATCAGCTAGTTCCAGGGTTGGCTCCTGCTTCCAGGGTTTTCTGAACTTCACAACAGTGTGTTGTAGTTATGGGCTGACAGGAAGGTTCTGGTGTCGGCGATGACTGACATCAGGGATTTACAGCTCAGCAAGGACTGGGAGACAGGGATTGGGCACGGACTGGGTGCTTCAAGGACCTTCAATTAAGAATTTTAACAAAAAGGTCTTAGAGCCAATATAGTTTGTCTTTCGCCACCGGGTCGTCCTTGAGCGACACATCATAATAGCTTGTATTTGCCGACCAAGGCAAGGAGAAGCAGTAACTCCATGATAATGGTTAGTTATTGCATTCGTATCAAACATCAACTGACAGTAGAACTATCTTATATGATGAGAATTTAACAGGATTGTGTCCCTTATATTTTATAATCTATTTATTTTTATAAATTAACAATTAACTGGTGTGTTCTGCGCCGACTGGCTGCATTTACTCCTGCTCTGTAGAATTGTTCTTTTTGTGTTGTTTATAATGTGACTTCAGTTCTATAAATTAGTGTACAGTTATGCGATATGTTGCTGCATTGATTGAAAATATTTCTACGAAATTTTGGACTTGATTTTGGAAGTTATAATAATTTAAATTCTTTTTCATTGTGGACAACATCGTGTTAGCCATAGTCATTTAAACGTATCCAGGTTTATTGTGATAACCAAACTTGCACACCCCCCCCCCCCCCCAACCACCACCACCACCTCATCATACGAGTATCCATAACAATGACGCCGCGTGATATCATTCAAACCGACATTGAATCTCCAACCCTCGCCTAGAAAAACCACATCCGCTAGCCTACACGGATCGCTATTTCTCTGACACCCTATGAACACAAACTGTTTTATAAAATACACCAAAGCTCAGTTACTGTGCATTGATACACTATCGCACCATAAGACCATTATTTCTAATGCGCTAATCACACACATTTCAAAGCTAGGTATCAGAAACCCAAAATGTGCTTGTGATAATTTTGTGAAGAAATACAAGAGGGGAACCAGGGTAGGTAAGAAGAAGATAAGAAATCCCATTCACCAAGTCAACCACTCCCGTCGTCACTACCATCACCACCCCGTCCAACGCTATCCACACCATGTATCGACACACACACCACCACCACCACTACCACCCACACCATCACCGCCAACAGTACTAAATCAACAACAAACCGCCCTCTCACCACTACTCCCTCACCTATGTCGCTACCATCATCATCATCACCATCACCACCACTAACCGAAATCACTAAAACAGAACTCAGCCCGTCTTATAACATTCCTGTTTTTAAAAGCGTCAAAAAGACCGCGCAATCTTTTAACCATCATCAACAACAGGCCTCCCCTCCGTCTCGTCCACATAAACGCAAGATCTATAAAAAACAAATTTGACGAGATCCATGACCTAATTATAGATCGTCATATTGATATATTGTGCATTATGGAAACCTGGCTTCAGGACAAACAGGATGACCACTACATTACCACCGCCTGTCCCAATACGCATATCTGAAAATCGCTACCACGATCTGGGAGAAAAGGGGGTGGTATTGCCTTTATTTATAGTCTTGCTATCACCAACACCACTTTCACTCCTCTTACAAGAGAAAACTATGAATCTGCATGCCTTTCCTTCCAATCCGACTCTACCACTTTCTCCATCATTACTATCTATCGACCGCCTAATATATCCAATACTAAGTTTGCAGCTGAATTTCAAAATGACATCTTAGACTTCAACCTTAAAAGTTCACCATATATTTTTATTGGAGATTTCAACATACATTTTAATTCCACTTCTCCGACAGTCATCAAAATCAAGAAAATCCTACACGACAACGATTTACACCAGCCAAGGAATTTACCCAATGGAAACCGTACGGTGCTCTTATTGGCTAGCCAACCAGCGGCCTCGATGAGAAAACCATCCGCCATTAAGACATGGGCTGGGAATTACGTTACTATAGTAAACACGCGCTGGTCGGCCGTTCATGAAATCTAAGAAAATAACTTCCTGCTCGCTCGTTTAACTCAAAATTATTCAAAACGATGTCTCTAAAGTATATAAATGTGACTTCTTAAGGTTTTCTTCACGGTCAAAACCATACAAAAGTCTATTAATGATTACGTCCTAGGCAAAAAGGAATATTGACAGGTCGACAGAGAGTTGGACTCATCAGACGACAAACATCAATGCGAAGTGTAGAGAGAGTCAAGCTCTTGTTTGTCTTGTCCTGTTCTATATAGAGAAAAGGATAAATAGTACAGCCTCGTGTATGAGTGGTTGCGTGTCATAGTCATGTTTTTAAATAGTTTCTGTTGTTTATGTGTGTAGTGGTGACTCTCTCACACTCATTGCATCACCATAGCAAAGAGACGCCAACTTTAAATTTGGCTCACAGGAATTTCAGACACCACTCGTAGGAATTTCAATGCCGAAAGAGGAATTCCCGCACACAAGAAAAGGGAATTGGGATGGTATTTGGCATACATATTGTATAGTATCTAGTTCTAAACAGATAACTGATTAGAATTATATTATGATATATACACACAATGCCAAATACAATTCCGAAGTTTCCTTATTTCAAATGAAGTAAAGCTCCAAAACCCAATGGTAGTGATTGTAGTACTGGTGGTAGTGAGGATGATGTGGTGTTGGTGATTGTAGTAGGAGTGGTATTGATGATGATGTGGTGGTGGTGGTTGTAGTTGTAGTAGTAGTGATAGTGATGATGATGAGGTGGTGGTGGTGGTGGTGGTGATGATTGTAGTTGTAGCAGTAGTGGTAGTGATGATGATGTGGTGGTGGTGGTTGCAGTAGTAGTTGTAATGGTGATGATATGGTGGTGGTGGTGGTTGCAGTAGTAGTGGTAGTGATGGCGATGTGGTGATGGTGGTGGTTGTAGTATTAGTGGTCGTCATGATGATGTGGTGGTAGTGGTTGTAGTAGTAGTGGTAATGATGATGATATGGTGGTAGTGGTTGCAGTAGTAGTGGTAGTGATGACGATGTGGTTGTGGTGGTTGTAGTAGTAGTGGTAGTGATGATGATGTGCTGGTGGTGGTGTAGTAGTAGTGGTAGTGATAATGATGTTGTGCTGGTGGTGGTGTAGTAGTGATGGTGATGATGATATGGTTGTGGTGGTTGTAGTAGTAGTGGTAGTGATGATGATGTGGTGCTTGTGGTTGTGGTAGTAGTGGTAGTGATGTTATTGTGGTGATGGCTGTAGTAGTAGAGGTAGTGATGATGATGTGGTGGTGGTTGTAGTTGTAGTAGTAGTGATGATGATATGGTGATGGTGGTTGCAGTAGTAGTGGTAGTGATAATGATATGGTGGTGGTGGTGGTGGTTGCAGTAGTAGTGGTAGTGATGACGATGTGGTTGTGGTGGTTGTATTAGTAGTGGTAGTGATGACTCCCCGACTCGTTTAAACGTGCCATTGTTAAACCACTATTAAAGAAGTCCGATCTAAATGTAAACGAACTGAAAAATTACAGACCTGTCTCCAACCTTCCATATCTATCCAAAGTGCTTGAACGCAATGATGTGCTGGTGGTGGTGTAGTAGTAGTGGTCGTGATGATGATGTGGTGGTGGTGGTTGTAATAGTAGTGGTAGTGATGGTGTAGTAGTAGTGGTCGTGATGATGGTGGAATGGTGGTGGTTGTAGTAGTGATGATGATGTGGTGGTGGTGTAGTGGTAGTGATAATGATGTAGTGGTGGTGGTTGTAGTAGTTGTAGTAGTGATGAAGTGGTAATGGTGGTTGTAGTAGTAGTGACAGTGATGATGTCATGTTTGGAAACCACATTATAGGTTATTAAAATACATGATTACACACATTCTCTAACTTCATTTTTTGACAGCTTTATTGTGGCATAAATATACGCAACAGTTCTGAACCGTTTTATTGTGGATTTTGAAATTGTTTGTTGTTTTTCTTGTGTCGTTATGTTGACATAGAGACCGAATTAATGGTAATGCTTACATTCCCAGCCCATGATAAAATGGCGCTGAATGTTTTCATTGGTGGACACTTTTCAGGCTCCGTACGTATTCTCATTCGTTTAATTCTATGACACCAGCACATCACCGAGACAACACACCAGGCCGGCAACATAATTGATTGGGTCATCTCCCCTGTGTCAAGTAATAGAATAAGAAAGACCGAAGTTTTTGATCTAGCGATATCCGATCACAAAGCTTTATTTGTGGATATCGCATTAAAGAAAGTTGATCTCCCGAAACGAAACATAACAACAAGGAATTATAGACAAATTGATATCAGTGGTTTAAAAGATAGCATTCGTGACGTCGTAAATGAGGTTAAAAATATAAAAGACTACAAAAAAGTATTGCGGTCTATTATTGACCGTGAGGCACCGCCACAATGTCGGGTCGTATCGAATCGACCACACTCGCGATGGTTCAATTCCGAGATGAAGGAATTAAAGAGAAAAAATAGACAGGCTGAAAGGAAATGGCGAAAGAGTGGCCTAACGGTATTTAAGGATATCTACAAAGCAGCTAAGTCGGCTCTTTATAACGCCATCACACGCGCAAAAAAAGCCCACTACAACGAAAAATTTCAAAGCATTAAATCTTGCAAAGAACTGTTTTCCACCGCAAACGACCTTCTTGGCAGTTAGAAATCCACACCCCTTCCAGCGTCTAGAAATAACGCCGAACTAGGTCAAAATTTCGCCAACTATTTCCACGACAAGATAAAATCCATGAGGGAAAACTTAGACAATACATCATCATCATCGTCACCGAGCTTTGGACCATTCCACGGAACGCCACTACATGTACATGTTTTCGATCCAGCCACTGAGGATGAAGTGAAGTCAGCCATTTCAGATAGCCCATCAAAATATTGTGACTTAGTAGACCCCATCCCAACTAATATTCTTAAGACTTGTGTTGAAGAAGTTACCAACAATAACTGAACTTATAACTAATTCGTTGGTCTCCGGTAGTGTCCCCGACTCGTTTAAACGTGCCATTGTTAAACCACTATTAAAGAAGTCCGATCTAAATGTAAACGAACTGAAAAATTACAGACCTGTCTCCAACCTTCCATATCTATCCAAAGTGCTTGAACGCATTGTGTTAAAAAGACTTTTGTATCATATCCATCTAAATAATTTAAGTGAAAATTTCCAATCTGCTTATAAATCACATCACAGCACTGAAACTGCCCTTTTAAAAGTATGCACTGATATTCTTAATAGTATTGACAAAAATCATGTCTGTTTATTGACTATGTTGGACCTTTCGGCTGCATTTGACACCATTGGTCATGCGATACTTATTAAACGATTAGAAATTACTTTTGGAATAAGAGACACTGCGCTTAGTTGGTTTAAATCCTACCTAACATCAAGATCTCAGTCGGTTCTGAACGATGGCGCAGTATCAGAAACATTTCCTCTAAATTACGGCGTTCCGCAGGGGTCTGTCCTTGGTCCTGTTATTTTTACTCTTTATACTCAACCTCTTTCGGATATTTTTGTTAAAAATAAATTAATGTGTCATTTCTATGCTGATGAGACTCAGATCTATGTAAGCGATATCCCTAGTAATATCCCATCATTGATTTCCCGTGTTGAAGACTGTATTAGAGATGTTAAATGCTGGATGGAAATTAACAAGTTAAAGCTGAATAATGAAAAGACAGAGGTGAAGGTGTGTGGTAGAAAAAGTGTTTTGAAAGATGATTTTCTGAAGTTCACTCTAAATATAAATTGGTGCACAATTAACCTCTCAACGTGTGTGAAAAACCTCGGGGTAATGCTAGATCAACATATGACTATGCAGGCACAGTTTGATTCTCTATGTAGAAGTTTGACAATAGGCTTAAAAAGAATTGGGTCCGTTAGACCTTTCCTAACAAGAGAAGTAACATGCAAACTAATAACATCTTTCTTACTATCTAAAATAGATTACTGTAACTCGTTAATCTCGAATGTAAGCAACGATATAATATCACGCCTGCAAAGTATCCAGAATGCGGCTGCTCAATTGATTTTAAGAAAAAAGAGAACATCCTACTCGTTGCCACTTTTGTATGAGCTGCATTGGTTACCAGTTAAAGTGAGAATCGAATTCAAACTAGAAGTATTGTGCTATAAGTGCCTTAATGATCAAGCACCATTGTATATTACTGAATTTTTAGAAACTTATAAGCCAACGAGGAGTCTACGTTCTGCACTAGATTCTACAAAATTAATTGTTTCAAATAAATATAAATTTTACGGCGGCAGATCGTTCAGCCACGTCGGACCTTCCATCTGGAACTCTCTTCCGAAAAGAATAAGAGAAGCGAAGTCCTTATCAATATTTAAATCAAAGTTAAAACACCATCTCTTTGTTAAAACACATCTTGATTAATGCATCTTTGTAATTTGACCCTAATATGAATGTTAATTTAGTTTATGTTATTATATCATTATTTTATATTATTTCCGTAATTGACATAGCACGTGGATGTATTATAATATATTATTATATATTATATATATAATGTATTAATGACTCTATGTTTAGTTATTACATTGTTGTATAATGATAATGTTATGTTGATGTAGTATGTATAATGTTTCATTTGTATATTAATGTCACTGTATTATTGTTTCGCACATTGAGCATCACCCAGTGATGAAAATGCGCGTTATAAATGTCATGTATATTATTATTATTATTATTATTATTATTATTATTATTATTATTATTATTATTATTATTATTATTATTATTATTATTATTATTGTTATTATTATTATTATTGTGGTTATTATGATGTGTGGCCGGGGATTGGCGGTAGAGTACAGACATCATGCAATATACATATTAAATATAAATGAAATAATAGCATAGATCATAAACAAATGTTAATTATACTATAATATACATAGATATAGGTTTGTACAAGTATTTCAACTTACGAACGTCCTTAGAATAGAGCACAATTAAAATATACACAAATTATAATAGTAATGGTAGATTAAGCATTGAATTCACAGTAATATCTCGTTCCACTTTGAATGTTAACCAATAATAAATTTTACCTTCAACCGAGAGAAGTTAAACTTTTACATGTTTGAAATTGGAGGAATGGTTCTTCTTTCTTAGGATTCTTAGCGTGTGTGTGATTCAATTCAGAGATGAATTTGGTTTTGTAAAGTAAAGGCACGCCAAGGAATTATGGGAATAGCCAATCAGAAAGAATGTTCCTATTTAGATGCTTTTGGTTAAGAACTATAGCGGGAAGAGATAACGTTAAGTGCAATTTTAGCTACTCTGAACGAGTCGAGAACCTCAGGGCATATGCACGTTGGAGTCTTGTTTGGAAAAGGTAATTAGCAGGAGATATGCATACAATGGGCAGACAATTTGAACAGGTGATAAGCCCCAAGCGGAAAGTGAGTGGTGAGATTTAGCGTCCCGTTATACAATGGGTTGAAGAGTGTATATTTACATAGGCTTAACTGTAGAATCGAACTGTCCATCTTCTGAGTGTTTAAACTCAACGTGTAAATTTCCCATTACAAATATATATGTTGTCCACTAAATTTGAAGTGGTTTTGAATGATACGCTGACGAATGATAAAGAAATCACGCAGTGAAAGAAAATCGTTCGTCACAAGACCCTCCACACCACCACCAGATTGTTGAGCGGTCGAAAAAAAACCCATCCCAAATAGACATGTGAAAAACAAAGATGGGAAACTAATCACATCAATAGAAGAGACACTCAAACGACGGAAAGAACACTTCCATGAAGTGCTCAACAGACTAAGACCCAGCACCAAGACCACACCTGGACCCTGGAAACTGGAAACCCGTCACTATCAATACGGGTGAAATCACAAAGACGGAGATCCGAAGGGCAATTTGGCAGTCTAAAAAATGGAAAGCATGCTGGCACAGATAACATCCCTGCTGAAGCCTTGAAAGAGGGTTCAACTTGATCTGGACGAATGAGGAAATAATAATAATAATAATAATAATAATAATAATAATAATAATAATAATAATAATAATAATAATAATAATAATAATAATAATAATAATAATGATAATAATAATAATAATAATAATAATAATAATAATAATAATAATAATAATAATAATAATAATAATAATAATAATAATAAAGTGCTTATATTATTCGCAATAGTACTGCGAATAGTGATTCCACGGTGCTATCACTAATTGCAGTAGTTGAAGCGCTCTGAAAATTAGTTTTTGTCCCCTCACTGAACACAACACTATTTCTCTATTTTTGTCGAATGGCTTGAAGTTGAATGAGAGTTTGAGAGTATGTTAGTATATATATATATATATATATATATAATATATATATATATATATATATATATATATATATATATATATATATAACCTTTCTTTAAAAAATATAGCATTGTGGAGAACATTGTGCTTATTTGAGTTAATAAAAAAATTGATACGGTGCACAACTCTACTGAAAGATTTGAAAATTAGAAATGTATTTTTTACAGATAGATAAACAGATAACTTGATTTCCTTTTATAATTTAAAGTCAGTTTGAAAGTTCGTTGAGTCACACAGATATCATAAAATACGTACCGTCGACACTAAACACTCTCAAAATCAACCAATTTCGTCACTGTAAAAAGTTGTCAATTTGCGTCATCTATTTATGACATCAAGTATTATTATTATTACTTCCGTTGTGTTGTTGATTTAGCGGTGATCAGTGTTGTTATGTAGTAGTATGTTCTAATTGCGTGTATGTTTGTGTGTGTGTGTGTGCGTGTGTGTGTGTGTTTGTGTGTGTGTTGTGTATGGTGTATACATGTGTGTGTGTGCGTGTGTGTGTGTGTGTGTTGGCATTTTTCAGCAAATCGTGGCATTCATAGTGATATTACTCACTTGATCACATGAAGGTATTTCAGTCGCCATTTTGATTCTTTTTTTACTATTAGGGTTAGCTCGAGATCGAAGGATTTTTTTTCTATTAGGGTTAGTCATAAGTCTTAGTAAAGGTGCTAGGGTGTTTGTTTTTCCATAAGTTAAGTAAAGGGGAAACATTCCGAAAGCGCCTACATCCCCAGTATTATTTAAATTTGTATTTTCACCGTTGATCTTTTGTCAGGGGTTGATTTATTCAATTTGTCATCATTTTTTCTATTAGGGTTAGCTCGAGATCGAAGGATATTTTTTTTCTATTAGGGTTAGTCATAAGTCTTAGTAAAGATGCTAGGATGTTTTTTTCCATAAGTTAAGTAAAGGGGAGACATTCCGAAAGCTCCTACATCCCGAGTATTCTTTAAATTTGTATTTTCACCGTTGATATTTTGTCAGGCGTTTATTTATTCAATTTGTCATTATTTTTTTTTCTATTAGGGTTAGCTCGAGATCGGAGCATATTTCTTTTTCTATTAGGGTTAGTCATAAGTCTTAGTAAAGGTGCTAGGATGTTTGTTTTTCCATAAGTTAAGTAAAGGGGAGACATTCCGAAAGCTCCTACATCCCCAGTATAATGTATTCACTTAATGTAAATGTTGCTCCTCGAAACTCGAAGAAATAAGTAATAATGTGAAATTGAATGTAAGCTTCAATGTAATTACAAAAACAGATCAAATGAACGTTTCGGATTTCCCCTTTATCAACAAAACAGGATGAATGAAACACCGCAGATAAATGATGAATGAGATACTGTGGTAGTGGCGTAGTTAAGATGAATAAACAAAACATTGGTTGGCAGGAAATTGGTATGCTCCTTTGTTGTAAGGAAGCACGAATTAAAATAGAATGCTTACCTTACCTTACCCGGGTTCCATCTCTTTCCAGAGGTCGGATGTCATGGCCTTCCATCCTTCACGGTCCATTGCAGCCTCGTTACAGTCTGCCATGCGCCGACCTGTAGCTTCCTTGATACCATCTGTCCAGGATTTCCTTTGTCTTCCTCTGCCTATCTTTCCTTCAATTCTTCCCTCCATTATCCTTTTTTTGAGACTATCATGTCTTCGCATATGTCCAAAATATGACAGCTTTTTGTGCTTCACAGTCAAAAGAAGTTCTTTTTGTTTTTGGCCCATTAGTTTGAGGACTTCGATGTTTGTTTTTCTTGCTGTCCAAGGTATTTTCAGCATTCTCCTGTACGTCCACATCTCAAAAGCTTCAATACGTTGTTCTGTCTGTGCGGTTAGTGTCCACGTTTCACAACCATAAAAGAAAATGGACCACACATAGCATTTGGTGCATCTCATTCGTGTCCTGATGGAGATATTTGTGTTGTTGAGGATTGGCTTTAGTTTCATGAACGCGTTTTTGGCCAGCATTATTCGTCTCCTGATCTCTTTGTCAGACTTTGCATCGGATGTTACCAACTGCCCCAAGTACGTGAACTCCTTTACTTATTCCACTGGACACTCTTCTATTTCTATATCTATGTCTATGGGCTCTTTCTTTTTTGTTATCACCATTGTTTTTGTCTTCTTCGCATTCATGAACAGCCCCTTTTCTTTACTCTCTTCGTTCACTTTTGAAAGTAGCTTCTGTAGGTCTTCCTTACTTTCCGCCAACAGGACAGTATCGTCAGCGTAACGTAAACTGTTGATGTTGTGGCCACCAACCTTCAACCCTTGGGCTGTTTCTACTTGCCGAAAAATAGACTCTGTGTATAAATTAAACAAGCAGGGAGACATAACACATCCCTGGCGCACTCCTTTCTTGATTTCAATTGCATCTGTTGTATTTGCAGGCACTTTTATCTGAGCCTTTTGCTGCCAGTACAGATTAGCGATTAGAGCCACATCATTCTCTTCCACACCTATTGCCACAAGGTCCTGGATAAGTTTCTGATGACTAACAGAATCAAATGCCTTTGAGTAGTCGATAAAACAGGCATATATGTCTTTTTGGACCTCTAAGTATTTTTCTGGCAGGATTTTTAAGTCGAAAATTCCTCCCTGGTGCCACTGTTCTTTTTGAATCCAGTTTGCTGTTCTGAAATCTCACGATCTACTTTTGACGAGATTCTTTTCAGGATTATTGTCAGGAGGAGTTTCAATAGATGGCACATAAGACTGATTGTTCTGTAGTCCGAACACTCAATTGCACCCGCTTTCTTGGGTAGCAGTATGAAGATAGAAGTGCGAAGGTCTTCTGGGATCTTCTTTAGGTATTTCTAAAAGGTGCGCAATTAATTAAGTGAAAAGAGGGGAGGCGGGGAGGAACTGTGTAATGCAGTTTAGAACATGAAATATAAAAACGTGTAGACTGTTGTCTTTAAAAAATATATTCTAGCCTTGTGGAGAACATTGTGCCATTTGAGTCAATAAAAAAAATTATACGGCGCACAACCCTACTGAAAGATTTGAAAATTAGAAATGTATTTTTTTACAGATAGATAAACAGATAACTTGATTTCCTTTTATAATTTAAAGTCAGTTTGAAAGTTCGTTGAGTCAAACCGACGACACTAACACTCTCAAAAACAACCAATTTAGACACTGTAAAAAGTTGTAAAGAAAATTGGCTTAACCACAAATGCAGGATGATCGAAATATTTGGCCTCGATGGAAAAGCAGCCCACAAGGAAATAAGACAAATTTTGGGCAAAAAACACACCACTAACAACAATAACTGTATTAAAGACAAGAATGGTAGAATATTATTTGAGAAAGAGGATATAAAGGAAAGATGGTGTCAATACATTGGCGAGTTCTTTGATGATGACAGGCCCCAAATACCTTTGCCAAGCAACACTGACGGTCCTCCAATACTCGCATGTGGGATAGAAAATGCATTGAAAAATATTATGAAAGATGGCAAGGCTGAGGGTAAAGATGGCATTGTAACAGAAATGCTAAAAAATTTGAAAGAATTCTCAATTGTGAAACTAACAGATCTCTTTAATAGTATTTACAATACAGGCTATATTCCAGACGAACTTGCCAAATCGGTTTACATCACGCTACCGAAAAAACCAAAGGCGACAACTTGCAGTGATTTCCGCACAATAAGTCTGATGCCCCATGTAACTAAATTATTATTGAAGATCATCCTAGAAAGAATCAGGTCTACCATCGATAATGAAGTTGGCGATGTACAGTTTGGCTTTAGAAAAAATAATGGGACAAGAGAAGCAATTTTCTGTTTAAATAATATCACACAAAAATACCTTGATCATCAAAAAGAAATCTATGCATGCTTTATCGATTACGCAAAAGCATTTGATAGAGTACAGCATGGAGAATAAATGACATGTCTGGAAAAGGCAGGCATTGATGGCAAAAATATACGGCTAATCACAAATCTATATTGGCATCAAAAAGCAGCCATCAGGATTCAGGGCGCTCTGTCACCTTTCACGCCAATTAAAAGAGGAGTTCGTCAAGGATGTATCCTCTCTCCATATCTATTTAACCTGTACACAGAGTTTATCTTCCGTAAAACCGAGCACATTCCAAGTATTGTTATTGGAGGTAAGAGGATGAATAATCTGAGATATGCAGATGATACAGTATTGTTGGCATCAAACGAGACAAATCTACAGATCCTTGCAAATCAAGTAAACCTGAACAGTACAGCAAAGGGTCTAGAGATGAATG
Source organism: Berghia stephanieae (assembly GCF_034508935.2). Lineage (NCBI taxonomy): Eukaryota > Metazoa > Mollusca > Gastropoda > Nudibranchia > Aeolidiidae > Berghia > Berghia stephanieae. Next base: position 35,451,836 of record NC_088367.1, on the reverse strand, counting down.
TTCAAAAGACGAAGGTAATGGTCTTGTCAAAGAAGCCTGAAAAAATCGCAAAAGTCCAAATTAATAATCAAAACATCGAACAAGTAGATTCTTTTAAATATCTTGGACAGACAATGACCAACAACGGAAAGTTGGAAAGAATGAGATGGAAGTGAAAAACAGGATTGCTATAGCTAAGTCGAGGTTCAGCCAACTGAATAACATTTTAACTTCGCAACAAACGCAGATGAAAACGAGAATAAGAATACTCAAATGTTATGTCCACTCAGCACTTCTCTACGGCTCAGAAACATGGACCTTGAACAAACAAATAGAGAAAAGAATTGAGGCCTTTGAAATGTGGACTTTCCGTCGCCTTGGAAAAATCGGTTGGAAAAAAAAGAAAACAAATCAAGAAGTCTGTGACATCCTTGATATCAGACCGACCCTAATGAAAAAATAAAAACAAGAAAACTAAGGTATTTTGGACACCTAAGACGCCATCAAACTGTCAACAAGGACTTCTTGAGATTAGCGTTGAGGGGAAAAGAGGAAGAGGCAGCAAGAACTTGGATAGATGATGTGAGGACATGGACAGGATTGTCGGCAGCCGAATGCAGTCAGCAAGCCGTCAACAGGGAAGATTGGCGTGTCATTTCAAGTCGACCTCAACCCATGAGATGACACTGGAAGAAGAAGAAGAAGAAAAAGTTGTCAGTTTGGCGTTTTTACGCAAATCGTCGCATTCGAAATAATGTATTCACTTAATTACTTTAAGGATATCAGATCTACACTAAGTTTTCAACAGTTTTCATCTATTTATGAAATCAAGTATTATTATTGCCCCTTTGATGCTTTCAATGTGATGGTTTCGGGTGGTTAATACCCAGGTTTAACTTCTTTGGTAATAAATTAAAAAAAATAATAATAATCTAAAAAAACATGGAAATTTAAAACAAGAAAATAGAAGTAGCATTGAAGGTAAAATAAGGTTTTAGAAAGACCTTATTAAATGTTATGAATGGATAAGCTGTCAGACTCTAACCTTGAAAGTACAGGGTTCAATCCTATTGTGGACATTTAAAAAAAGTTTACTTTATTGAGAAAGACATCATTTTCGTTGTTATAGTTACTGGACATATATTTAAAACCTTAAATAAATCTATTATTACTATTTATTATTATATATTTTTTTAAAAGTACATCGGTACCATTCAATGTGTTATCGATGTGCATTTATATGTAAACGTCGATTGTTATCATTTTATAATATTTTATCATTATCATCAGTGTACGCGTTTAACGCGTCTTTGTAATTTTATTGGGGTCTTTTTTTCTGTTTTTCTTCTTCTTCTTCTTTTTCTTTTTTTTGTTTTTGTTTTTATTTGGTTTGTTTTTGTTGTTTTTCAAAAACTTCCCGTCCCATCATTGTTTATGTCTATTTACCTTATCTACGCCATTCACACTTCACATATCTCATTCGTTTTTAGTGTCTTATTCGTCGTGTTTTGTTGATAAAGGGGAAATCAGAAACGTCCACAATATGTCTTCGTCTATTAAATTGAGGCTTACAATTCAACACTTATCGTTATTTTTTTCCTTCGAGCTTCAAGCAGAAACATTTTCATTAATCAACCAGCAGCGCCAACGGAGGTGCATAAAAATGGTGCGTTTTTGTACACCTCCAGTGGAGGTGCATAAAAACGGTACCAAACGCCACCAAACATGATCACCAGAGTGCTGTACTGTAAGGTAAGTTCTCGATCCCAGGATCGTCTTTCAAGTCTGCTCACGTCTGCTACTTCAGGTTTATTTTCGCAGTTGACTTTCTTACCACAACCTGTTTTCACACACGGACAACTATATGTTGCTGTGTCACGGGTCAGAGGCTATAGAAGCTTACACTTCATGGTGGGCCACATAGAAAAATCAACAGGGGGATGTACCAAGTTACACAGACAACAATGTTTACCAATATGCCCTCATTACAATATCGAATGAAAATAGTTCTTTCCCCGCGAAATCGCGGGCTTTTTATTAGTATATATATATATATATATATATATATATATATATATATATATATATATATATAATATATATATATATATATATATATATATATATCACACATACACACACACTCGCCGTTGCTCATGACTCATATCTCAGTGAGCCTGCAAATAATGGAAGTTACCATCAATAAACTACCTCTACTACTACTACTACAGCCACCACCACCACATCGTTACTATTACTACCACAGCTATCCAGTCGTTATAAAAACTACAGCAACCGCCACCACCATTACATCATCATCATTATCCTTATAGTCATCATCACTTTCTACCGCTACTACATAATCACCACCACCACTATAATCACAACCACCACATCAACACCACCATCACAATACAACAACAGACACATCGTCATTGTCAACCAAACGCAAAATAATAATAATAATAATAATAATAATAATAATAATAATAATAATAATAATAATAATAATAATGATAGTAATAATAAAAAAATCAACTAAAAAAAAAAAATTAAGTAATAATAATAATAATAATAATAATAATAATAATAATAATAATAAATAATAATAATAATAATAATAATAATAATATATAATAGAATGATAATAAATAATAATAATAATAATAATAATAATAATAATAATAATAATAATAATAATAATAATAATAAAATATGATAATAATAATAATAATAAATAATAATAATAATAATAATAATAATAATAATAATAATAATAATAATAATAATAATAATAATAATAATAATAATAAAATAATGCAGTTTATATTTTGCGCCCAATCATCTAAACAATGAAGCTCTTGGCTCGTAGGCTACTACTGCAACTGAAATGAATATGTAGGTATTTGCAGTACTATTGCGAATAACGGATACGAACGCTATCTACTATTCGAAGTACTACTACGAATAGAGGAAATCATTATTCGCAGTACTACTTTTGTGATAATTGCAACCTATGCTTAACATTGTTTGACTTTGTTACAAGACAAGACAAAACACCACTGTGCAATCGATGCCACTTTACTATGCTAATCTTTCTGTTTCATTTATCCCGAAGAGTTTAAACACACACACACACACACACACACACACACACAGACGCACACAATCACACACACTCTCTCTCTCTCTCTCTCTCTCTCTCTCTCTCTAAATCTATATCCTGGTAGGACCCTGATTTATCAGTTGGCTATTAATTAGAGTAATTAATAATAATTTATTGTGAAAATCCATCGCGTCTTGTGTATTGTCATAAAATACCTGCCAGCATCGAGTCATTCTGTGTAGCACGACGACGTTGATGGTTTGAATAAATTATATCTAGAGCGTCTGAATAATTGCAAATTGTTTATTCAAATGAAAATATTAGACACGACAACTAGTAACAATAACATTTTATCCACTTGTCAGAATAGAATGCCATCGTGAGTAAATTCGTGATAAAGAAATTCAACTCAATTCAGTAATAACACATTCTGCTAAAAATAATATAATGAAGCCTTGTTGAAAACCGCATCATCATAGAACCTCGATTTATTGCCTTGAAAATCAATTTGGCATTATAATATTAACAATGATAGTTTCGTATTGACGCGTATTGGGGAAAACAAGTCAAGTGTTTACCGAAGTTTATGTTTACAGCCTCTGATTAATCGTAGGGCCTATTTCAATATGTTGGGACATATAATCCATAGACCTGCTTATTTTGGAAGAGTCGTGTTCTTTATGAAGAGTGTCTCACCAAATACCGTGATGACTATGAAGAAATGGTGCACAGTTTTGGGGTCCCTGTTTCTCATGTTGCCCATTGGGCTCCCATGGTACTGGGGCAACATGGCCATGTATGCTTTATCCTTTGTGGCAATGAGAGGGAAGTCGCTTGAAGGAATTAACACGCCCTGGATTATCTCATTCTATTTCATGTTCAACGCCGTAGGCCTCTTTATCGCTGGCATTGTGTCTAAACATACCGGAAAACAACGTGGGATTCTTTTATTTGGGATAGCTTTGTTCCTCTGTGGATTTTTTATGACGTACTTTTCTGTACACAAGACAGTCTTTTTCATGAACTTTACCCTAGGGGTTGTCTCTGGACTAGGCGGTGGTATCGTACATGGAATGGCATTACAGTACGCTGTAGGATGGACAGGTTCTGATCTGGGCTTTGTCAATTCTCTTGTGCAGTCCGGATATAATGCTGGCTCTATGTTCATTAATCCTTTTATCACATTCTACGTAAACCCAGAAAACCTCTCATCGGACCTCCATCTAGGCCCAATGAAAATTTTCTCTAATCCTGGTATATTGGACTGTGTCCCACTTTTCTTTGTTGTTCTAGGGTCATTTTGTCTTGGATTTTTCTTTCTTGGTTTTCTTATGGTACAAGAACCGTTATACAAATATTACGACAATGATATCGCTATTAACTCCAAAAACGCCGAAGAGAGAACAGAACTTCTGAAAGGAGATAAGAAAGACACATCGTCACATCAAATGAAAGTTTCAGATGGTTCTAAGTTCACTGAAACTGAAATAACAACAGATGAAAGTTCTGGGTACGCGGAAACGGTTATCAAAACACCAATATCGAGAGGTGACTCAGATAAACATCCAATTGAAATGATTCAAACTAGAACATTTTTAACACTGTGGATTTCGCTCATGATGTATGACAATGCCATGCTAGTGCTCGCCAACTACTACAAGGAGTTTGGTGCAACGCACATCAACGACGACCATTTCTTAACGTTTCTTGGTACCGTTCTCAACTCAACTACAATTCTCGCCTTCCCTTTCTGGGGTTTCCTCACGGATCAAATTGGAGTTAAAAAAACTTTAGTATCAATGTACAGCATCTCGTCAATTCTATGTTTCCTTATGTTTTTCACACCACGGATGAATAGAATGCTGTATATGCTGAATATCGCCAGCTTAGGGTCTTTTTTGACTCCAATATACTCTATCTTGATTACAGCTACTTGTAAATATTTTGGAAAGACGCACTACAGCAGTAACATTGGGGTTGTTGCTTCTTTATCTTTACTGTGTAATTTTGTAAATCCGCTCATTTTCGAAGCAATTCTCGAAATAGGGTGGTTCTACATATTTTGTTACGGTGGGTGCCTCACAGGTACAGCATTGATATTTATAGTTTTCACCCTACCTGACATTTAAACACGTCTACCAGTAGGCTACAGATTTTAGAGCCTCGTAGCCCAATATAGACTTATTTACCTTACCTTATCGGGGATATAATAAAGATCTGAACAAGTGTGTATGAAAGGTGCCAGAAAAAGCAAGACAGAAAAATACAAGAAAAAAAACCCCATCCTGACTGGGGATCGAACCTAAGGCCTTCTGATGTCCGGTCAGACGTGCTAGCAGAGAATCCCGATTTGTAATTCTTCACAAGGGTACTCGTTTTACGCTGTCAATCCCCGCTTACATCACACAGCACAAACATGGACCACTCTTATTCAGATCTTTATCTTACACCGGTGCCTGCTCCCTAATTTCTAAATTTGATATTTACCGGAGTTCCTTCCCATAGAGGTTGGATGCCTTGGTCTTCCTCATTTATTTGTCTAGCGCCATCTCCGAGCAGTCCATCATCATACTCCCAGGCATTTATTTTATGTTTCCCAATCGGTTCTTTCGTTGTCTCCCTCTCCCTCTTTTCCCATTAATCTTTCCTTCAACTATTGACTTCTGGAGACTGTTGTGGCGTCGTATATGACCATAGTACGCCAATTTTATGTCCTTTACAGTCACCAGGAGTACTTTCTTATAGTTCATCCAATTCCATACTGTTTGATTATTTTTCTCTTTCCACGACATCCTTTCCATCTGTCTGTAGCACCACAGTTCAAAAGCATCGATTCTTTTTTCTAAGCTTATTTATCATTGTTGTATTGGAGAATACGTTTTGTTCCTTTGAAAGCTTTTTAATTTCTATAATGAGACAGTAACCATTTGGATGACAGTATCCTATTCTAGTACGACATAGTGAGAAAAATACAGTCATCGTGACCCATCGTATCAAAACGATATGTTTATGTCGGGATGGATTCAAAGCCAAAAGTAAATTCAAACTTAAAATGGTCAGAAAATTTACGTATTATTCATTTGCATCTTTAGAAATTACATTCATTCTCCTCAATGAACCGCCTATATTTGACTAAAGTTTCATCCTTGTGAATCCAATTTTAAGCATCTAGTTCACCCCGACATAATACCGTTTTGAGACGATGGGGTAGCGTGGCTCAGCGGTACGGTCTTTGCTTCGTACCCGAAAGGTACTGAGTTCGATCACCCGCAGGTGCACTGTGTGCCCTTGAGCAAATCACCTTGCCCTAG
>NC_088367.1:35437940-35440440 GCF_034508935.2 Berghia stephanieae | reverse complement strand
TGAGAACTAATCACCGAAATGGCTGTCTAAAAAAAAGAAACAAGTGACGTCAATTTAGTTATCCTAGATAGTATGCACTTGGCTAAGAAGCTCACAACATTGCCATCCGGAATCATAACGGATCAACACACAAAGCTTTGTGTAACCGTGAACTTTTATAGTCTGAATAATACAGTTAAGAGAGAATTACTCATAAACGCGGATGTCAAAAAACAATAACAAAAACACGAGTGACGTCAACTACATCCTATCTATAGAACGGGAAGGGGAGGGGGGGGGGTGAGGGTGAGTGGCGATGCATGAACTGTTAAAAGGACAACAGGCGTTACCGTCTATGGTCAATGGACCTTGCGTTGACATTACAATAGTAAGTCGAATTTTTGTTCATTATAAATCTCATTCTTTTATTCGCTCTAACTATGGTCTTTTAATATTGCGCCTTCATGAATGAGAGCGTAAGAAGTCAAGTGTTTTGAATCATAAACGTTGTGTGTTTCTATTTAGTAGAATGTGTAAGTCATGGCCAAGTGTAGAAAAAATAAAGAGAGAGAGAGAGAGAGAGAGAGAGAGAGAGAGAGAGAGAGAGAGAGAGAGAGAGAGAGGGAGAGAGAGAGAGAGAGAACGAGAAAGAGAGAGAGAGAGATTAATTAATTTCTTATTTATTTATTCATTTTTATTTTATTTCCGACGGACTGAGCTAGCTTTGTGATCTTTCGAAACATCGCTTTCTATGAATTGATCAGATACAACTGTATCTAATTTTGCAAGTGAATACGGGCTTTGAATCAACTCCTTGCATGCAATGCATTCGACCATGTCTACTATTTACTATCAAAGCGGCTCTTTAAGTATTGCGACATCGATGAAATGACTTGGGTAGATCGAATATCAATACTACAAAACCAGCATATCCGTGTGACATGTAGTTGTAAATAAGGGTTAAATAGTAGATGCCCATATCATATAATATCATATCATTTCATATCATATCATATCGCAGCATATATGTAATAGGCTTTAAAATGGACCAAGTGTTTCTTAAATGCCATTAAAACATAAGTAGCAATAGGATTGTACGTTAAACATTGAATATTCTTTGAGATAAATATGATTGAAAGAGAGAAAACATAGAAGAAAGTAAATGAATAAATAAATGAATTAAAATAAAAAAAAACTATAAAAAGAAATATATTTGAAGAAACAAACTAAAGAAAACAAAAGCAAACAAACAAACAAACAAAAACATTTTTTAAAAAACAAACAAAAAATCAAACAACAAAACACATGAAAATACAAACAACCGCCCTCCTCCCCTCCCCCCTCCCAACACAAAACTACATCCTTTTTTATGATTGACATATTAATAATGTTCAGTCATATATGTATTTTAAATCAACAAGTTCGCATTAGAGGACATTTTTAATTCATTAATTTTGTTCGCATTTTAAGTTAACCTAACGCAATTGTGGGCTTCTTTTAACATTGCTGAAATGGAGAATATTTTGCGTTGGTTTGAGAGTATTTCTATGACAACAATGAGCCCAAAACAATTTGGGTTCTCAGACCTGCAAATTAACACGTTAGTTAAATCTTAAGGGTGTGTCTTTTTTACGTAATCCGCCGAAACCCGCCGAAACCTGCCGAAACCCGCCGAAACCCGACAAAGTTATGGGAAGTAGGTAGCAGTGGGGAGTGAACCTGAGACTAAGGGAAGTGTACACCATTGGGGAGTGAACCTGGGACTAGGTTTCGGCGGGTTTCGGCGGGTTTCGTAAAAAAGCAATCAGTGCTTTTTTACGAAACCCGCCGAAACCCACCGAAACCCGGCAAAACCCGACAATATCCGGTAATGTCATGGGAAGTAGACAACTTTGGGGAGTGAACCTGAGACTCAGAAAAGTGTTCACCAGTCGGGAGTGAACCAGAGACTATGGTTATCGGCGGGTTTCGGCGGGTTTCGTAAAAAAGCAATCAGTGCTTTTTTACAAAACCCGCCAACACCCGTCGAAACCCGACAATATCCGGCAAAGTTATGGAAAGTGGACAACTGTGGGAAGTGAACCTGGGACTCAAGGAGGTGTACACCAGTGGGGAGTGAACCTGGGTCTATGGGAAGAGGATATCAGTGGAAAATGAGCCTGGGACTATGTGAGATGGATACCAGTGGGAATTGAAGCCGGACTATGCGAGTTGGGTACCGGTCGAGGAGAATGAACCTGACACTATAGGAGGTGGGCGCCAATGGGGAGTGAACCTGGGACTATGTAAAAAGGATATCAGTGGGAAATAAACCTGGGACTGTGGGACTTTGCCGGATATTGCCAGGTTCACTCCCCAATGGTGTACACTTCCCTGAGTCTAAGGTTCACTCTCCACTGCTACCTACTTCCCATAACTTTGTCGGGTTTCGGCGGGTTTCGGCAGGTTTCGGCGGGTTTCGGCGGGTTTCGTAAAAAAGACACACCGAAATCTTAACTGTTAGTGGCAACACTACATGCCA
>NC_088367.1:35375440-35432940 GCF_034508935.2 Berghia stephanieae | reverse complement strand
CCAATATCTTACCTTATCATATTCGTTAATTTCAACTAATGCAGTGCCTTTATTGGTCTCATGAGCGAAAAAAAAACCCAACAAATATTGAATCGTTGCTAATGACATGTAGTATTATCACGTAGGCCAGCTCTATAAATATCGCGCGTCGAAAAAAGTTTATTTCATTGACATACAAATTCTATCAAGACTCTATAGAAAATCGTTTTTTTTTTAGATCGGCCGTTTACATGCTGGGCAAAGCTTCAGACAAGTGGCAACATGTTTGGATGTGCATATTACCATTCTTTATAGACTTCAAACAAGTTTCAAGCAACTGCCTCAACCAATGATAGGCCACGTGACCAAAGACCTTAAATAACGACGCCCGCCTGATTGTACGACAATATCGACGACATTAATTTCGAACTGCTTCAGATTAAGTAAATAAATAAAATAAAATAAAATTCCCTTTATTCATCCCATAGGGGATATTTGTCTCGAGGGTCTATTCCAGGGGAAGACTGGAATAACCCAGGCGTTAGCCCAGTGCAGCGCCGCAATTTGAGCGGCGAGGTGACTTGCTCAAGGCAACACAGCGTAGCGGCGGGTAATCAAACTCGGTACTTTTCGGGTACGAAGCAAAGACCGTGCGGCTGAGCCACGCTGCCCCTGGAGGGCCGAACCAGAGGAACTCGTGGAAGGGTGATTTGCGAGAGAACTGTTCGTCGGAGAATTACGGCCGGAGGTCTCGTTTGTAGAATCTCCCTTTCTCATCATAATCGACAACAACGACTGCAATGGACACCAAGAGCAACGGAGTAAGTAGATTGCTTTTTAGGAACGAATGTAGGCTCTGCGTTGACACATCCGATGGACTTGTCAGAATGTGGAGATAATGTTCGGCCACATACGGCAAATGCAACGAAGAAATTTCTAGAAGCAAACAACATCCATTTGTTTCACGACCTGTCTTGTTCGCCAGATTTAGATTAAACACTATGTGATTCAATATCCATAACTTACACTACTATGTTATGACAATCAACCCAATCAGCAAATTCCGTACCGCACTCGTGCAACGTCGCAAACCCACAAAGGAAGCCTCGTCACAACACACCGTTCAACTAGATGTTCTGCGGTTTCGGGCTCTTACCACAACGGCTACATTTTAGACAGGTAGAACGTCCCCACTGATTAAGCGATTTTGCCGTTAGACAGGTTCTCGACCGAAGCCTATTCGCTGCCACCCAAGTATCTCCTCTTGCTGGTGGAAAAGCTTGGCATTTCTCCCCGTTATCAGGAGCGCTTGATTAGCACCCCAGGCTGATCCCGTCAGCTTCCTCAAAAGACTTTTATGTTTCTCTATCTTCCGGGCAACTCCTTCGAGATGCACCCGATAGGTATCCAAAGGCGAAATATACGATGGAATAAAAGCCTCGTACAACTGCGCAATTCGCTGCCGCCATTGATCGTGCTTGGGAGGAGGTCACCAACAGAGAAATTAACAAATTTGGTATGCTCAAAGCACAGCAGATGCAAAACATTAATTCAACCACGCGGCACGCACGCGGCACGCACGCAGCACGCACACACACACACGACACACACACATACATACATACATACATACATACATACATACAAACGCACATATTCACACACACATACATACATACATACATACAAACGCACATATTCACACATACATACACACACACACACACACACACACACAAACAAACAAACACACCAGATAGATTTGTTGTTGTTTAGAGTAAAAATTCGGTAACCACCAGACAATTTGCGCATGGTGTGTTGGAATCAATTTTTAGAATAAAATAAGCGTTCAAGGTGAACCATATTATTTTCGTATCACTTTTGCCGGACAGCGTATATTATGTAACTTAAACGTTTAATAGAGAGAATCGTTCAAATCGAGAACCAATCCTTGTGAAAAAATAAAAGAACACATTATGATAAGAAATGAAAGGGGGCTAATAGCTCAGCTGGTAAAGAATTTGCTTCACAAGTAAATGGGTCGAGATCGATCCCAGGTGAAGAAGATATTTTTTTCTGACCCCCCTGTCACCTGATGGGTAGCTGGATCTGTTAGATCTTGAAAGTACTTTGTAATACTAGCGTCCTATTTAAAGGGTAGCAAGCAATTGCTATAGTCCGATTCACGCTATAGAAACCGGGATAAACTCCGGCTCCAAGGCCTGGTGGCTCTGAAGAAATACTACTACATTGGAGGGCTATTATTATAAGATTCTTGAATTCCTGCGTTTGGAATTTCGAACTCATTCCAACTGTCGGACAGTGGCCCTGGGTACTTGTTCCAACTGTCGGACAGTGGCCCTGGATACTTGTTCCAACTGTCGGACAGTGGCCCTGGGTACTTGTTCCAACTGTCGGACAGTGGCCCTGGATACTTGTTCCAACTGTCGGACAGTGGCCCTGGGTACTTGTTCCAAATGTCGGACAACGGCCCTGGATACTAGTTCCAAATGTCGGACTGAGGCCCTGGATACTTGTTCCAAATGTCGGACAGAGGAACTAGGTACTTGTTCCAAATGTCGGGCAGCGGCCCTGGGTACTTGTTCCTAATTTCAAACGCAGGAGTTTAAGAATCGTATATGGTGTAGTGTAATGAGGCTGTGCCTGATTATGCGTGGAACATTTGATACATAATGATGTTGATGATGATGATGATGATGATGATGATGATGATGATGATGATGATGATGATGATGATGATGATGGTGATGATGATGATGATGATGATCATGATCATGATCATGATCATGATCATGATGATGATTATAGCAATAATATAATTAATAATAAAAATACTACTACTAATAGTGATAATAATAATAATAATAATAATAATAATAATAATAATAATAATAATAATAATAATAATAATAATAATAATAATAATAATAATAATAATAATAATATAATAATAATAATAATAATAATAATAATAATGATAATAATAATAATAATAATAATTATAATTATAATAATGATGATAGTGGTGATGATGATGACGACGACGACGATGATGATGATGATGATGATGATGATGATGATGATGATGATGATGATGATGATGATGATGATCATCATCATCATCATCATCATCATCATCATCATCATCATCATCATCATCATCATGATCATGGTGATCATGATCATGATGATGATAATAGTAATAATATAATTAATAATAAAAATAATACTACTAAGAGTGATAATAATAATATAAATAATAACAATAATAATAATAATAATAATAATAATAATAATGATAATAATAATAATAATAATAATAATAATAATAATAATAATAATAATAATAATAATAATAATAATGATAATAATAATAATCATAATAATAATAATAATTTTTAAAAAAATAATGATGATGATGATGACGATGATGACGATGATGATGAAGGGGATGATGATGATGGATGATGAGATGATGATGATGATCATTATTATTAGTAATGATGTTATATTATATTATATTATTATATTATATTATCATTATATTATTATTATTATTATTATTATTATTATTATTATTATATTATTATTATTATTATTATTATTATTATTATTATTATTATTATTATTATTATTATTATATTATTATTATTATTATTTTATTATTATTATTATTATATATTATTTATATTATTATTATCATCATTATTATTATTATTATTATTATTATTATTATTATTATTATTATTATTATTATTATTATATATTATTATTATTATATTATTATTATTATTATTTTTTTAATTATTATTTATTAATATCATTATCATTATTATATATTATTATTTTATTATTATTTTAAATCATTATCATTATTATTATTATTATTATTATTATTATATTATTATTATTATTATTATTATTATTATTATTATTATTATTATTATTATTATTATTATTATTATTATTATTATTATTATTATTATTATTATTATTTATTATATCATTATTATTTTCATGATCATCATCATTACTATCACCATGTTAATATTATGATCATCATTTCTACAATATTATGTCTCATTATTAGAATTATTTTTATCATTATCATAATGATCATTATTATCTTTGTCATCACCACAATGAAACCCTTATTGGGTTGTTCCGACGTGCCACGTTTTGTTCGCAGGTCTTTTACTATTATTATTTTTTTTTTTTAATTGTTATTTGTTTCACTTGGAAATCGATAGAACCGACAGGCCTTCCTCTCTGACCGATGTTGCCAATCAGGTGCAAAACATTGAGCCATCTTTGCAAAGAAAAATTCGATCAATTTGATCTATATAAAGCAGCTTTGCTCGTAGTAAATTCCACAACTTGATTCAGTTTGTTGAGTGTGGAACCAAAAGGTCTGTTACTAGGCAGCTGTGACGGCGCATTTTGTTTCCTTATTTGAACAAGGCATGTATGATATCTGGCAGTACGTATGTAGACCCCGTGTCCGGGGTCACTCAACTGAGAGGGTACAAGAATAGCCCAACGCCAAGCCAGCGTGTCGTAAAAGGCGACTAATGGTGTGTGACTCCCCCTTTTTTGAGTGACCTGATCATCCAGGTTGGGGGTTGTCGAAGGGTTAACACCTCTCTCAAACCGTTACAGAAACGCAGACGGACAAATCGAATCCTTTTTTTTAGCTTGGGCGATCGATGAGTTTCTGGAATGACAGGATTTATGAAGGACAACAAACAAAGCCGAAAGGACTCTGCTGACCCGATGACGTCTTCGCCAAGCAAGCAGCTTTGAATTGCGTCGTGGAACGTTCGCACCATGTATGAAGCAGGAAAAAGCTCTCAAGTTGTAACATGGAGAAGAATTAAAGAAGCTGATATACAGAGAAGTGATAAGACATGGAACGAGATAAAAAAAAAAAGTTAGCTCAGGACAGAGTGAAGAATGGAAACTGTTTGTCTGTGGCCTATACCCTGACCCAGGATGAAAAAGGCAATGATGATGATGATGAGGTAGGTAGTAGATCAAAGAATCCAATATCCAAATGACGCCTAAATGTCGATATTACTGTACAAAATGGGAATTTGGCTCAAACGGCCGGCTATAGAAGTGAGTAAAACATTGTGGAGTGCAGTAGGCACAGTGAATCTGTGGAACTGGGCTATTAACATTTTCAAATTTTTCTTTTACTCCAAGCCATCGTTCACACATGCGGTAGACCTAATGTTACGCAAAATAAAGCTACCACTGAAAGAGAACAGCCATAAAGGAAAACATAGAACCAACCTAGATTTAGTATTGATTTAAATATCATTGGATTAACGAAATTGATCAGGAAAGATAAAGAGGACACCACACCAATGTTACTGCTATAGTACGTCTTTCCAAACAGTTTGCATGTCGTAATGATGAGGATGGAGAATATCGGTGGAAGGAACCATCCTGACAAAGCAACATTTACCATATAAACCCATCTGTTTAGTCTTGGTGTAAAATACATTAAAATACTAAGGATTGAACTAACAGAGTACATTTGAATCAGCACTGGTTTGACTCCAATACGGTCCGTCAAAGCTCCCCAAGCAGGAAATGCGAAAATGGTGGCGAATGTTAGAGCGGTTCCAAGGAATGTTAAAAAATGGTCATCGCTTATCCATTCTGAACCATATTCTTTATAATAATTAGCAAGAACAAGCATGGAATTATCAAACATCATCAGTGAAATGGAGAGTATGTAAAACGTTTTTGTTTTCATCATTTCAAATGGCTTGAGGTCTCCTGTCGGCTGTCCATTTGACTGATTGCCGTCATTGATTGCATTGTTTTGGTTAATTGCTATTTTTTCATCCTGGTCTTTATCAATGAAGTCTCTGACAAAGAAAAATCCCAAAATATGCAAGACTGAACAAAGAATTCCAAAATTGCTGAAAAGAGAAGGGACTCGATCAATAACCTCTTGTTGTGAGAATAAGTTATTCGCTCCCAGTTTAACATTAGGTGTTAGATTGTCAGGGTTCACCATGTAAGTTATAAATGGATTGATTATAACTGGTCCACCGTTGAATCCGCCCTGAACGAAAGAAGTCACAAAACCAAGATTGCTTCCTGCCCAGCCAACAGCATACTGCAATGCCATCCCATTGATAATTCCGCTTCCAACACCCGAGACAAACCCAAGCGTAACATTCACCAACATGAGCGAAATTTTTACAGTGAAAGTAGTGAAGAATATTCCACTAAGAAATAATACGAGTCCTAGGCTCAGTGTTAGTCGCTTTCCCACACGTTTAGAAAGAAATCCAGCGATGAAGAGCCCGACTGCATTGAACAGAAAGTAAAATGAAATAATCCAAGGAGTTTGCAATCCTTCTCGGGTGTCTCCGTACTGGGCAATGTAAGATCGTGCATATATGGCCATGTTACCCCAATACCAAGGAAGTCCTATAGGACACATCAACAGTAGTGACCCAAAAATGGACATCCATTTTTTAATCTTTTGAGGTTTAGCGGTCATTTTATTGATTTAATTATAATATTTTTTGACTATTATAGAATGAGTGAAGTTGACGTCGCTCAACTCTTTGTTATTGCCTTTAGACCAACAATCAGGTGATTTTAGTTCTCACACAAAATTCTCTGCAGCAGACTATAATAGATTTCACATAGTTTTTATGTGTAGGCACGATTGATATGTCGGGAAGAACTTGTAAGTGTTTTACTTAAAAGCATACTATAAATTACAGTTAGAGATTTTTTTTTCTATATGAGACCAATTTATTTCCGGGATCAAATCTGTATAAATTTTAATTTAAGTCAAAATCACACGGCACGATGGCTTATTTATGAAAATGAAATGTCTTTATTAATCACACTGAAAATAATATGGCAAGACGTGGGATGAAAACATCAGAGATCGCTTTTCTATGCAATACACTATATTTCGTAGATTAAGATTCAATGGAAGATTAACTTAACAGTCCATTTCCGCGCGTGTAGAATTCAACGATTTAAGCTATTTTGGCTCCTTATTGCCAGAAACTCATAGAAATAGCATTGGCGACAAACATCAAATCGAAACCCTTTCATTTTTATACCATCACGCCGATATTTAAAAAAACCCGAGGAATTTTATGTTTCGAAATTCCATCGCAATTTTGCAGTTAGATGCGGGTATTGAGGCTAAACTGATTGTAATTTTTACAAATGATATTCAGAAAGTATCTATAACTATTATTAAATATGAGTCAATATTGAGTGGGAATAACACGTCTATATTATTTATCCCTCACAAAAGCTCTATGCCTATCAATTACTACGAAAACACCCATTTGCATGAAGGCAAGCTGGAAGTCCCGCTATCGCAATCGACATGGAATTATTTTTTGGGTAGCGTAGCAAAAGCAAAGCCAGTTAAAACGTATCGGAAAATTTGTCCATGTATCGAAACACTCAAATGCCATGTAAAATAAATTGAAAATTCTTGCAAGCAATAAAACTGTCTTTTTTGTATTTATTTTTTTTTTAGACCCAGGCCATCCTATCTAATGACCCTCTTAATTAGTAACAATTTTATTTGTAAGGTTAATTATTATGTTTAGTAGTAGTAGCAGTAGAAAGGCATTGGCATTAACTGCTTCTGTATCGTTCGTTATGATAATTTATTTATTTATTTATTTATTTATTTTTTTTTTTATTTTTTTTTTGTTTTGTTTGTTTGTTTGTTAAAGGATGAAATAAGGTTGAAATATTAATGTTGCCTAACGCGTTCATGGAGGGTGGGGGGTTAATTGGGCAGTTGGTCAGTTAGAGGATATATTGGGTTGGTGGGTTGTAATAAATCTTGTTACTTTTTTAGATGATTTAAATTAACAATTAAATAGCTGATCATGGTTGGATGTGGAGAGTAGATAAAATGTGTTGTTGTGATTGGTAGATGACAGAGATCCTGTACCAATCGGTTTATTGATGATTCAGGGCAATTTGTAAAGTTGTTTAGATAAATTGTCTGGGACTGGTAGAGGTTTAGTAGGGGGGGGGGGGGGGTGTGTTGGATTCTGTGGGTTTTGATTGGTGGTAGTTGGAAGCCTATCAGCTGATCGGAATATTCGAACTTCTGTAATATGGGGTTATTGTGGAAATGAGGTTAGGTTTAGGTTTTAGGTTGGATGGGGGTAGGGGGGGGGGGGGGGGGTTTCTGAATTGCTTCTGTTGTTGGGATGTTGAATACACGGGCCAATCGTCTTGTGGGTTTATTAATTGTTGTGGTCGGTTGTTGTTCTTGGGCTATTGCTAAATTATGGGAGTAGATTGGAACTGGTGATGAAGGTTATGTTTTTAAAAGGAAACTTTTGATTAATTTGTTAGTAACCTATTCCCTTGCTCCCTAAGGAGTCCAAGGGTGGCCACCCACTTTCCCGCTCTCTAGCCGAGCGTCATTCGCTGCTTTAACTACTGTGCACGTGGTCTTTCCCTATGCAGCATTGGTAATTTTATTTTTCTATGAATATGGTTAAGTTTTCGTTAAAGTTAGAATCATGGGGGGGGGGGGGGGGGGGGGGGGGGTTGTGCCTGTGGGTGTACAAGGTGTACGTTTTAATATTATAAATATTGTAAAGCAGTAAAACTGTCGATGAAAGGCTCGTGTGAAAAGACATTCCATTATTACCCGTAGAACGTGATGTCGGATCCCACTTTCGACATAGCGAAAAAAAATAAGAGAGAGAGAGAGAGAGAGAGAGAGAGAGAGAGAGAGGAGAGAGAGAGAGAGAGAGAGAGAGAGAGAGAGAGAGAGGAGAGAGATAGGAATCATTTTACGTGAGTTAAAACCTATTTCGGTCAAACTTGATGACAGTAAAGAGTCGGCATACCACTTAAATTATCATCATCATCATCATCATCATCATCATCATCAACCACTATGATTCTGTGTTGTGGCAAGTTATTTACTTTACGTTATTTACCTCATGGAGACAATGGGAAAATGTTCTTTTTGTACTGTTGTGTCCTTATGTAAGGCACTGCTTACATATTGCTTGCTGATGAGGGGTCTTAAACAGAAAGAACGAAAGAGAGAGAGAGAGAGAGAGAGAGAGAGAGAGAGAGAGAGAGAGAGAGAGAGAGAGAGAGAGAGAGAGAGAGAGAGAGAGAGAGAGAGAGAGAGAGAGCGAGAGAGAGAGATGAAAGACTATTGCATATGCCTAATAAAGGAATGCGTTTTCATGATTTCAGATACACATACAATAATAGCAAGTGTTTGATATGCGAACAAGATAACCCAGACGATTTAGAATGTTCCTCTAAGTCGAGGAGGTATGACAAAGGGCAAGGTTATGAAACTCTTTTTGAAGATTTAACACAATTCAATTCTTCGGTTTGTGATGAAATTAAGTTGGATGTATCTATTTTTTTCAAATTCATCAGAAAGAAATGAGATTATTGAAAGCTTAAACAAAATGATGCTAAGTGGCCGGCATAAGTATTATCGTGTAAAATGTAATGCCAACAAAATTAGGCGATAAAATTAAAGAAATCTGAAAGAAATGACTTGCAAGAATTCCAAATTTCGTCATTTGACTGGGAGGAGTCACCGAATGAGATTTATTTCGCCACCCACGAGAATAATGAGACAACGTTCAAAATTAGAGATTGGCTGTCATAAACAACGTGCTTTTTTTTGTAAAAACATGGAATCGGGAGTACTCCGTTCTGTAATGACAAGAGACATGGAAGAAAATATTCGTGAAATAGCGTTATCCATCAAAGATTCTGATATGTTATCATTTATTGGAGATTTAGTCGCCCAGGAGGCACCTCTACCATAAAATTTGTCAGCACGATACTTAAAGCTTTAAAAGCTGCCACTGCTGATGATAATGATGATGTCACAGTTCTTGAAAGAAGCTTTTGATGACATTATATCTTTTATAGAAGAGAACCCTGCAACAAATGTGACGATCGACAAGAACCACTGTGGAGCTTATTTCCAGAATTGTCAAAAGTGTCCCGAAAACTCTCCACCATATCCCTCTTGTATCTTCTAGTTACAACACGAAATAACCATCAGTTAGCTACCGTAAATGGTTACCAGTGTATTTAAAGTTTTAGAACGCACATTGTATTATCGTGGTTATTTCTTCGGATAAGTAATGCTATATTGGAAACAATAAAAGTGATAAAAACGCACTGTTATGATAAATTACCAGAGTTTTTCTATATCAGGTGTTAATTATACGGGTCTTGGCTACCTATATGCAAATTTTCAGGATTTCAGCCCCAATGTGCACGGTTTTAGCCTAATTTTCCCTAATAGAATGAATATGAAGAAAAAAAAATTTTTACGCAGTTTTTTCCCTTGTTTAATATAGCTGTAATAGGTAAAATCTAAGGCCTTAACCCGATACGTTATGATTGATTGCCAGAGTGGTTCTTTATCAGATGTTTTTTCTATGAGTCTTAACAGCATGTATGCAAATTTCCATGCTTTCAACCCGAATTTGCACGGTTTTAGTCTAATTCCCCTTACTATAATAGAAATCTAAGGGTGTTATTGTTTTTTTTTTTTTGCATATCTTTTCAGTAAGTGGGTTCCATCTTAACTTGTCGTCGATTGTTACGAATAAAGTAAACCGATCTATAAATAATTAAAATAACATAAATGAAATAAATTATAAATAAAATCCATGTAAAACAGTGACATTCTTAATTAAAAGAATGCGCCTCTTCTAGAGCCCTTTTCAATTGCCAACCTACTCACGTGCAAGAAAGGAACGCCAGTAATTCGCTACTATCGACAATATATAAACATGATCCATCAGAAATGTTTGGAAACTATTTCCAGGATAAAATTGTCAAAATTAGATGCAATATTGACAACATATTATGTGAAACACCAACGTTCAAAACTTTTGAAGGCACTATACATCGTTCTCCACTACTTTCTCCTCATTTTCTAAAGTGACTGAACAGGAAGTCCGAGACGTGATAAAAGCATCGCCTCCAAAGACTTGTTGTTTAGACCCAATACCAACAACTTTGCTTATCACTCATTTGCATATCCTCTTACCTTTAATTACAGTGATTGTTAATGAATCTCTTCAAATAGGAAATGTTCCGGACTGTTTTAAACACAATATTGTTACTCCTTCATTGAAAAAGTCACAGTTATCTCCTGAAGTGCTTAAAATTTTTAGACCAGTTTTTAATATACCATTTATTTCTAAAGCATTGGAGAAAATTGTCGCCAAACAGCTTAAATGACATTTAGTTAAAAATAATCTTTTCGAGGCTCACCAGTCTGAATATAGGCAACATCATAACACAGAGATCGCATTAACAAAAAATCTGAATGATCTTCTCTGTACGGTTGATGAAGGCAACGTTTCTATTCTTACTCTTACTCTTCTGGATCTGAGTGCGGCATTTGACACGATTGACCACTCGATACTTGTCAAACGCCTCTCTGAATCTTTTGGACTGTCTGGAAATGCACTGAAGTGGTTTGAGTCGTATATAAATGATCGTTCACAGTCAATAATTGTAAAGGAGAATCTTCTTTTAAATTATTGTATGGATAACCTCAGAGTTCAGCGTTGGGTCATTTACTATACACACTTTACACGCAACCATGAGGCGACATTATTAGAAGGTATGACATTAATTTCCATATGTACGTTGATGATAACCAACTTGATGATAACCAGCTTTATAAATCGTGTCTGATGTGAACCTATCGGTTCAAGCAATGGAGAACTGTGTGGATAATTTAAGAACTGGATGGTCGAAAACTATCCTCAATAACATGAATAATTCTTTTCTGGTAATTGAAAACGAAATAGTTTATTTTACGGACAAAGATAAGAACTTGGTAGTATTTTTTGACTCCATGTTCACCATGAGGCATCACACTGACGGCTTTGGTAAAACTTTGTACTTTGAAATTAGAAGAATTGGTCACCTTTATATTTACTGGGGTTGTTGGTTATTGAAATGCTTTAATGTATAACATTCCGAATCATGCTGCCATATTATTATGAAAATGAGGATATCTGATAACGTTACACCGCTATTTTAGACACTACACTGCTTGTCAGAAATTTTAGTTATGTGTTTTAAATATTTTAACCAAACAACACCATCCTATCTATTATATCTTTTGTGTCGTTATGATCCTCCTTGATCCCTTTGATCAACTCCTTCTTCGGGTACCAAAAAAAAGGCTCGAAAACATTTTCTGATAGGGCAGTTTCTCATGCCGCCCCAAATGTATGGAAATCACTGCTATTAGATGTTAGAAGTAGAGCATTTTTGTCTGAAATGACATTCAAAAATACCTTAAAACACTCCCGATGAATTCTTCTTTGTCTTGATAATGTTATGAATGGAACTGTGTGTATATAAATAGTCCATAATTTCTGAGAAGTGTAATTGTTATATGTAAGGATGTATGATTTCCATTCCTGTCAACGTGCGCCTAGAGCTGCGGCAACGCGGAATTGGCGCTATATTATTATTATTATTATTATTATTATTATTATTATTATTATTATTATTATTATTATTATTATTATTATTATATAATCATATTATCTTGTTCCAGAAAATGACAATTGAATGTTGTCCGAGCACTATGAACTGTGCATACGAAGTTCTCGTCAAGTTTTCGCCAGAGGCGTAATATCCCACTTATCGCTGCAAATCAAGCCCAACCTACGTGCACATGTTTGCAGCTCAAATAACGGAAACGGAATTATTAGCTAGATTTCACATTGATACAATAGGGAATACTCTACGTTGGTCTGAGAGTATTTCCATTACAACAACGAGCCCAAACAATTTGGGTTATCAGACCTGTTAATAAGTAAACGTTACACCCGACCCTTTTAAAAAATGCAAGGCAAGCACGAATCAATTTGATATATTTATTTGTATACAATGAGTGTGAAGCCATAAGGGAGGAAACTAAAAGATGAATGAATGAAAAAACAAAGGATTTGCTAACATCATGTTTCTTTAAAACCATAACGATAGTAGAAAAAGAGTAAAAAATAAGGAAATATAAAATGTTTGCTATCAATAACCTGAATGGCAAACATGCTACATCTCTAGATTACTTGTATGGTGTGACAAATAAGGACAATTGTGACCAGTCGGGGCGGACTTCTTGCATAAGATTAACTATTCAGCTCAACTGTTTTAGCTGCTAACAAATCTGGCACTAATTGTTCCCCAGTTGCTAAGCATTTTGACAAAATCAGTTTAAAATGGGTGCTGTTAGTAAAAATTCAGAAGCAATATAACAACTTATTCCACCTTCATGAAATTCACATGGATGGTAGTGGATAGATTTGTCAACATGCTACCGCAATCAGATATGCAAATTAGGTAATGTAACCACGGCAGCCATCTTGGAAAGCTAAGTATTATACAAATTTGCTATGCTACCGTACATTTTGACCCATACTTCCACCCAAAATGAAAATAAACATTATTTCAAATTGATTAGAGGGAGTTATTTATCTTAAACTTCAATAGATTAAATTTCCTAAGTCGGTTTTCTTACTTTAAATTCAATTTACTTCATTTAGTTCATTGGGACATTATATCGGAATAAAGTGCTCGCTTACTAATCCGAACCAGCGACCAGCTGAATGCTAACCCTTCTGCCAATGCAAAAGATAGCTTCTTCTAAATGTGAATAACAAATATTTTGATTATGAACTTTATTTTGTTTTTTAAAAGACCGGGTATAAGCAATTCTTTTAAAATGAGTTATCAATTCAACCCGGTCCACTAATTACCGTCCGGAGAGCCGTCCGAGGTCATCTAAAGTATTCTAAAGCCATCCTCAGACCTGTACGAAATTTTCCAGAAATCGTCCGCCTTCCGAAAGCTCCTCGTTATGCTCCGGACGGCAATTAGTAATACTAAGTACTAATACTAATTGCCGTCCGGAGCAGAACAAGAAGCTTTCGGAAGGCCTTTCTTTTCGACGACTTATGGAAAGCTTCGTACAGCTCTGAGGGCCTCCGGATGGCCTGAGAATGCTATAGATGACCTCCGGACGGCTTCCCTGGGCCGGCGGACGGCAATAAGTATTACCAATTAGTATTACTAATTGCCGTCCGGAGCCGTGAGCAGAACGAGGAGCTTTCGGAAGGCGGACGACTTCTAGAAAGTTTCGTACAGGCCTGAGGGCCTCCTGATGGGAGAATGCTTTAGATGACAACTCCGGACGGCTCTCCTGGGCCGCCGGACGGCTCCGGACGGCAATTAGTAGGACCCCAGAGAATAGTGCACATCGGAAACGCGTACCCTTACGAGGAATACAACCTAGGACCTTCCAATCCAAAGGCAAATCTCACACCACTAGACCACTTAGTCACATCTTATGTTCAATCCTCATTTGAGGAAGGTTGACCTTTTGGTGTGTTTTTTCCCTTATAATTTTCTTTCTGCTTTATTTCGCAATGTTACATATACATCATTATACAATTGTCATCCTATTATAATGCTATCCTCAGTTTTGAGTCCAGTTTTGACATCGGTTGAATTTTGACCAGTTTTCAATAAATCTAAATTTTGGGCTTATTCCGCTTGGACAATGCATTTAAAGTATAGCTTTTAAGATCTCAGTGGCACAAAACAATAATAATAAATATTAATGGCGCATTTCCACAGATTAACCATGCTCAGTCCACCTCACAATGCTCTCATTACTTTCTTAGCAGGCCTTAAGTAGCCAAATGTCCATACCGTACAGTTCAATTTGCCAGTTAAGCCTCCTTTCTTTATTATTACTCATGCGCATTGGAATTGATTGAGGTTATTTGTATGAATGACTTATCCAAGGAAACAACACCACGAGTAGAATTTTGGGGTCATTGTCAGTCATACGATCACTGACCAGGCTCAACACCGCTTGATGACAAAAGTGCATACTCATGTCATCAGAAAATTAAAAAATAATTGTTACCTTCTGGATGTGATGCTTTTTACATAAATTATTTTCACCAGCCGTTTTATAACCCAGCTAGGTATTGCTGAGTTCAGTGGTTGGGAAAGAGATGAGGAGGCACTGGTGGTGCAAGAAAAAAATAATCTCCACAACTCTTTGAGACCGAACCTGGTAGTTGTGAACCCATTTAGAGTCTTTCTCAATTAATCCATTGACGGCGAAACTGAGTTTCTTTCCATTAATTAGAACTCTTTATTTTATTATAACCACAGATATTCAAAAATAAGTTTTTATATAGAGCAATATCCTCTAAATTCTGCTCAGAGCGCTTTACAAGAGGTCCAAACTTAACCAGACTTAACATGAAGGACGACAGAGACAACGCTTGTTGCTGGTGGCACTCATTTTACACCTGAGTACGATGAGAGAATTTGAATAAAGATTATTTTCCACGACTCAAATGTGCGAATTTCATAGAGGGACTTGAATCAGAAATATGCAAGTCATCCACAAGAACACAAAGTAATATCACAAGACCACATCATTCCACAAGACCACAAAGGATTATCACAAGACCACATTATACCACTAGACCAAAAAGTAATATCACAATACCACAAAATCATACCACAAGACCACAAAGCCGCCAAAAGTAAAACTTAGGGAAAAATTTCACATAGGAAACAGGGAATTGATTAAATGAAACTCAAGTCGCATCGTTGAAGCTGCTGCCGAGGTGGAAACGGTACATATGATGTTAGGTTTGAACCAAATCGAAAAGAAGGGTTTGTCCCACTGAGACTTTGGGGTTTTGAAAGGAATTCAACACAATCTGAATGAAACATTGTAAAAGCGCACTGAGCGTGGCAAATCCGTTGAGATGCACGTATACTTGTTAATATATATTTAAAACAACTCTTTTAAAAAATCAAAAGTCGTAGTAATTTGTATTATTTGGATTGAGTTATCATTACTTCTAGGGGTAGAGGAGGTTATATAAGAGGAGAAAGAAAGAAAACATGGAGGAAGTGAAGACAAATGTAGATGAGACGAATGAGGATAGGAAGAAGAGCGATATTGTTTGCTTCTCTTTTTTTTTAGTTTCTAATATGCTTTACAGCAATTTGGTAGGCAATTTTTAAGACGGATTATGACGGTGATGATGATGATGATGATGATGATGATGATGATGATGATGATGATGATGATGATGATGATGATGATAGTGATAAGGTCTTCATAATATCATAGATCTAGTATTTAGCTACATCCATTAGCGCTTAAGGAAAATGAACACAAAAGGATCAGTCCCAACTCGGAATAGTGGCATAGATTCCATTACTCATATATCCGTATTAGTCTATATCAAAGACCATGTTTACGTCCATCACAGTGCAGGAATAGATCAGAATCTTCACCAAGAGGGATACAGTAAAATCATTTAAGTAGGTCGGTATACTAAAACTAATATAAGTCCAGAGCCTCAGCCAAGACAAAACTAATAGTTGGAACAAGAACATAAAGCAGCAATGGAGGGCAAATATCATAATGTGAGAAAGAGGTAGAAAATGTGACCTTCTTGGCTCACAAGGAGAGGTCAAGGACGCCTTTAACAGGAAGAAGAAGGAGGAGGAGGAGGATCGAGGGGAAGACCGATGAAGAGCATGTGTTGGATAAAGAGAAGAACGGAAACGCCGTACTCTGAAAGAAACCCCCAAAAAACACGTATCTAGAATTGGTGGTGCGCCGTTTCTAAGCATTAACCAGAGTATTTCCTGATTTACCCGGTTTCGTCCCCTTGACTATTTATTTCCTCTATGAAAAGGACTGAGATACCTTTAGTCAATGTCAAACACAGAAATAGGTCAGGTCCACTTTGTATTTTAACACACTGACGACACGATGCCTTTTTTCAATCATCTGTGTTAAAAGTGAGTAATGCTCAGGACCTGTGGGCTGTTGACTCCGGTTAAATAGGCAAGCACTTAAGGTGGCTATGGAACTTCGGTTCACGAAACGCTTGATTTCAGGGCCAAAATATACTGTATTAAAATTTTTCGAGTTAAAAATAAAACAAAAGTTTATCCGACTAGTTTTAATAAAATATACGATATCTGACGTAATTTTCAAAAGTGCATGCACTGTATGTTGATTGAAGAACTGAAGGCTCATACTATAAGATAATAGATAAAAGGTATCTATGTCAATAGCTTGTCAGGCATGGCAAGAAGAGGTCACAGAGGAGCCATCAATTTTGGCCAGAAAACTCACCCTTCAGACTTCGATCGATCAAAAGGACTCTCATCTTAGCAAAAACTTTCAAACCTAGGACTTTGCGATGTCCCAGCCTTATGAGTTTTGCCAGGGTGTAATTTTAATCCATTGATTTTTGAAAGACGAATTTTCTAGCCAAAAATTTAAACACATGTTTTATTTCAGAGTTTGGCAGTAAAATATCTCGTCACAAAACACCAGTGCTTTGATGTAACCCTTAATTAAGATGATAACTTTCAACTTAACGATTTTATACATTGTTATTGTTCACATCCTTCATACAAAATTCTGTGTCAAAAACATATAGATTTACGGAGAGCATTCTAGTCAGCCCCTCTTTGTCACACCTTCTAATATTGGAAACATAATGTTGTTGATATTATGTACAAAGTGTATGCATGAGATAATAACTCCACCTCACAAAGCGGTATTTTACCCGTCTCTCGTATCGCTCCCTTCCTCTCAAATCTCAATTTTTGACACAATCAGGGACAAAACTAGATACACATAAATGCAAAAAAAAACAAAAAACAACCAACCAAAAAAAAAAAACCCAACAAACTCCCATACACCCATCAACTCTTACAAAACACACAGTCACATGCGAGCAAACGTTCATACAAATACATGCGCACAAATACACACGCACACACATCTATATTATATATACACATGCGCTTAAACGTATTAACAGTAGACCTCGGATTCAACGAGTTGAGATACGACGAGATATTGGTTATAACGAATTGAATAAAAATTGTAATCCGTCGTTATTTTATTTGATATTTACACTGTAATACCTCTGCCAAAATTTACTGTTTACAGGGCTTCATAGCCAAGTCAACAAAAGCTTTTAATGTTACACCACCATTCATAGCTTTTGGTAAAAAGCATTCCTATGTTAAATATCATCTAACGCCTTTACACAAGTCCCGATGACAGGACGACGAACCCTTATCTATAGCTAACTCTGATAACGATTTTCAACTAGACCACTGATTTAATGAGATTTAACCCTCGGTCTGTTCGATCTCGTTGTATCCGATTTCTATTGCATTTACCCTTTTATTAACTCTCCTTTTATCTATCTTACTCACTCACACAAGCCTTGCTTTTTTTCTCACAGGAACCATTCTTTAAATTAACTTTTCACTCACGACACCTTTGATACACTGTTTAAATTACTTATTCCCACTCAGATTATATTCCTTCTACAATGCTATAGCTTGTCAATTGCTTATAATGATTGAAGGAAACAAAAACAGCAAAGGGTTCATCTAGTATTCAACATATTATTCAATGACTCAAAATCTAAGCAATATGATTTGTTCAATACTTCCAAAACATAAGCTGACGTCACATCTTGTCCCGATTTGGATTTTCCGCCAAAGCTTTTCGACTGACGGGCTTGCTCATGTCTCTGTTGCGCGGGGGAAGAGGGGGTTTTCTCTCTGCATTCTGTAATGATGACGAGATGAAATGAAAATAAATTTTTATGATTTGATGGCATGATCGAGTGTTTTGCATTTTCCCAAGAACTAGATTGTGACAGCTATAAATTATATAAGCATCAAGATTACAGCCATTGCAATCAAAAGAAAAAACAAAAAACAAACAAACAACCAAACAAAGAAAACAACAAACATACAAACACATACACACATATCCATACACACCTACACTCACATCCACACAAAAATACACATACATCCATACACACATACACACACAATCACGCATACGCTCGTACATACAGATTGTTTTAATACACAAAGAACGAAAGAAAAAAAAGAAAGAGAGAGAGAGAGAGAGAGAGAGAGAGAGAGAGAGAGAGAGAGAGAGAGAGAGAGAGAGTTGAGAAAGATATTTCAAATTAACAACTGGCAAAAAACTCTTTCATTTAGACCTAGAAATTCCTACTTTATATATATATATATATATATATATATATATATATATATATATATATATATATATATATATATATATAATGTGTATTGCTATATTAATCATAATCTGTGACCAAATCGAAAATAAAAGTTGAAATTTAAATGTGTAGGACAGAAAAAATGCAGTGCGCTCTCCAATCCTTTAGCAAAACCTTACATCAGTATCCCCATTCTCCTTGACCGAGGTAGAATAAGAGGCCGGGACAAGCTCAGAGCAATAGGAGACGGTGCTGTCAGTGCTGATTTTACGGTGGTTTTCTCCCCTGGGTAGCGCCATCAGCGTCTGGAGATGTTCGCAAACGCGACGGAATCTTCTTGACGGACCTGCAAGTGGAAATACAATTCAATAGTCTCATGTCACGTCCGCCTAGCAACGAGCAGCTTCTAAACAAAGAAAATCGGTACTTTTTATATTCTTCATGCCGGCTAGAAATTTTTCACATGTCATGTGATCAGAATGTATAAAAGTCAAAACATGATCATATTTAAAATGTTTTTTTAGTCTGTAGGCCTAGATACACACTTTTATGCTTGTCGGAGTATTTCATAGGGGCGTCCGCCATTGTTCCGATAGTTTAGAACCAGTTACTAAGTTACGAGGTATACTTATTTGCAGGTCTGATAACCCAAATTGTTAGGGACTCATTGTTGTATTTGAAATACTCTCAAACTAAATAATACAAGAACGTATCATAAAAAAGCAGCATACTTCGAGTGAGGATCAAACCTCAGACTTCCTGATTTAGAGCTACTATAGAGGTTATCCGATAAGTGGGACAATTTGATTTTTACCTTTCGAATTGGAACAAAAATTAAATACAAGTTTTAATTGGCGTTTTCAAGTACTCTGGGTAGCAAAATGAAATGTTGCACACATTACAGGTAAAACGTGTATATCCGGTACTATGTGGGGAGGAATCTGATCAAGAGAATTTGGTTTAAATCCTTGTTCATAAGTAAATATGACAGCTTTAAAAAAGAACGAAATAACATAGGTATTTTGTTCTATTTTGAATTTATTATAATTATTTGCTGTTGCAATCCATCGCTTCAAGAGCTTTGATTTAAGATTAAAGTCAAAATAATAAAAATTTAAAAAACCCAAGTTTTTTTATTTTAATTTTTGTTTTTATGTTGTAATTTATATGTTTAATTTACTCTGCTCAATGAGGGGAATTCATCTCAACTTTTATAAACTTAATTCAAATTAAGACATCAAATCCTAATCGCACCGTTATGATCTACTTCATCAATACCAACATACAATAACAGTGAACCAAAGAATTTATACATAATATTATTTGGTATAAATAAAATAAATGCATCCTTGAAATTCTGAAAGAACACTCGTCTCATATGCAAAGAGATAGGAATCATTCCGGGTGCAGTCTACAATTATTTACCTCGCCTGAAAAACAAACAAAACAACAACAAAAACCACAACAAAATACACCCAAAAACTTAATTTTTTATAGCGCAAAATTTACTCAACGTGCTCAAAGCGCGTTAAAAAAGGTCCCTGTCCGACAGCAACACGTAACATGTAGGACATGTCCCGAAGCCATTTGTTAGAGCTACTATTATAAATGGCCAACAATGTATTTAAATTATTGAACGGACATCGTAATTCTCGTGGTTATTTTCCATGGATAAGTATTGCTATATAGGGAAAAATGAAACGCACTGTTATGATAATTTGCGAGAGTGGTTCTATAGCAGATATTTATATAGCTACCTGTATGCCAATTTTCATGCTTTCAATCCGAATGTGCATGGTTTTAGCCTAATTCCCCAACCCCCCCCCCCCCCCCCCCCCCTCCCCCCAAACTACAATGAATATGAAGAAAATATATGTATTTACTCAGTTATTTCCCTTGTTTGGAACAGGACGAACAGCATAAATGAAAATAAAAATAATATGCCTTTACGAAGCGCTCGTGCTGCCAATCCTTATGTACAACTGTGGTACGTGGGGTTTTACAAAAAAGAATTTGGACGCCCTGGACTCCCTTCATCGCAAACAACTGAGACGAGTTATTGGGTCACATTGTCCAGATAAAATGAGTAATGAGGATGTATATGACAGATGCAGAGTAGAACCAGTCAGTACGCGAAAAAAGAAACAAAGATGGAAGCTGTTCGGACACGTGCTCCCATGAGATGAAAACATTGAAGCTAAAACCTCAATGGATGATTACTTCAAACAAGAAGCCAAATACAGAGGGCGTACACCAACTTCATTTCCAACAACATTGAATCAAGATCTCAAAAAATATCAAATATATTTATAAACAACAACCAAAGAAATGATTTCAACAAGGAAACACCCTCAGCACCTTAACACACGTGATGACATTCAAAAGTTAAGAATACTTGCACTTGACAGAGATTTATGGAAACAATTTACTAACTGGATACTAGAAACAGACAGACACACTTGAAGTAAAACATGCATTCACGGCAAGCGTCCATAGAGACAGCGCAGCCATATTCAATTCAATTTCCCTTGTTTAAAAGAGCTGTAATAGGGAAAATCTAAGGCCTTAAACCGAAACGTTATGATTGATTGCCAGAGTGGTTCTATAGCAGATGGTTTTTTATGGGTCTTGGTAACCCGTATGCAAATTTTCATGCTTTCAACCCAAATTTGCACGGTTTTAGCCTAATTCCCCCTTCCAAATCTATATTTCAAATTTTGAATTTTACAATTCAGTTTTAGCATGGGATTCGTCCCGATAGCTTGTTTGGAGATGACTTGTCACATTTTAATTTTATTTTTAAATGAATTAGATTTACTCTTCGTACACATATTTTCAGGTTCAATCACCGAACCCCATTATGGACTTGATTTGGCATTGCTCAAATGGATAACAAAATACTGCATTCAATTCAATCACTTACAATAAAACACAGAAACGAGGAATTAGACAAAAAAGTGGAAGACATAGAAAAGTCCAAAAATAACGCATCGTCTATGTTCAAAGCGACGAAATCTCTGAACCGAAAACCATTCGAGAACCCAAAACTACAGGATAAATTTGGCAAACAGACAACAAATCCCAACGATATCCTTGACATTGTAACTGACCACTTCCAGCAGAAATTTCACAAACAAGTCTCACAAATATCGCCCTTCTCAGGAAACCATAGAGACCTAAACAACCGCATCACAACAACTGAAGTTAGAAATAGCATATAGTGCCTAAACAATAACAGATTCCCAGGCGAAGATGAAATTCCCGCTGAATTGCTGAAATGCGGTACCTTCTCCCTGGATCTGAGCATTGCAAACATAATGAACAAAACATTCTCAACACACAAAGACTGGGACATAAACAGCGGTGTCCTAATTACAATACAAAAACCAGGAAAAACGAAAGGACCCGTAAACAACCTGCGCCCAATAACATTACTGAATACCATAAGAAAAACACTGTCAACTATTGTCCTCAACAGAATTAGACCGAAAATAGAAAAATATCTATCACATAGCCAAAGCGGGTTTCGCCAAGACCGAAGCACATCGGACGTTGTATGGACACATAAATGGTTGGCAGCAAAGGCACTCAAAGAAAACATATCCATAACAATAACCGGAATAGATATGTCCGCAGCCTTTGATACGATCGACAGAGGTAAACTTTTGGAGATATTAACAGACATAGTAG
This sequence comes from Berghia stephanieae, assembly GCF_034508935.2. Taxonomy (NCBI): domain Eukaryota; kingdom Metazoa; phylum Mollusca; class Gastropoda; order Nudibranchia; family Aeolidiidae; genus Berghia; species Berghia stephanieae. Next base: position 35,410,087 of record NC_088367.1, on the reverse strand, counting down.
ACGAAGACGAGCTCCGAATAATCCGATTTCTCCTCAGCAACACAAAGATACAACCAAGGATATACGGGGCCACAAAACAGACGCAGTTCGAAAATAACATCGGGACCCCCCAAGGAGATAGTCTGAGCCCGATTCTGTTCACAATATACTTAGAACACGCTCTGAAAGAAGTTCGAAAAGTCATTCCAAAACCAACGACTCATATTGAGAATGCAATCCCTAGAGAAATCGCCTATGCAGATGATGTCGATTTTATTGGATCAACACCAGCAAATATAGACATCATACAAAATACCCTCATGAAATATAACCTCCAAGTCAATGCCAATAAAACCGAATTTACAACAATATCGAGGAACAAAGAGGAATGGAAAAGAACAAAGAAAGTCGGCTCACTAATTGGAGACACCGAGGATGTACAAAGAAGAAAACAGCTATCAAACGCCGCACTCAGTAAACTCACCAATGTATGGATTAGAGGTGACAAAATAAAGAGAAAAACCAAACTGAAACTGTACCGTGCTCTTGTAAAACCGGTACTTCTGTATAACTGCGGCACTTGGGCGTTGACAAAATCCGAAGAAGAACATCTGGATGCCTTCCATCGCACACAGCTAAGAAGGGTACTGGACATCAAATACCCAAAAAAGATCTCAAATGAATCACTCTATAAGATCACAAAAGAAAGACCAATCTCCCTTGACATTTTACAACAACGATGGCAACTTTTCGGTCACATACTACGCAGGGACAAAAACATACCAGCTAACCAAGCCATGTCGGGATACTTCCAAAAACACGGGAACCTTTTCAGAGGAAGACCGATCACAACACTCCCTGTGATCCTAAACAAAAACCTCACAACACTTGAACAAAGCATTAGTCTCTTAACGGCAGGGGACCTTGAAAATCTGAGAACCCTAGCAGAGGACCGGCAATATTGGAGACACCTCACACAGGAAATATTGGAAACAGCCAAGGCGACCCGATCTTTCGGTCGAGACGCGAAAGGCATCTAAGTCAAGTAAGTCAAATGGATAATACTAATACTTTGCCTTGCTTTGAGAGTCATTACAACAATGAGTCCATAAGAATTTTTGTTATCAGACCTGCAGAAAAGTACACGTCGTTTTACTCCAACGGCTTTTAGGGACAGACACTAACCTGAAACCAGAGTGAATGTTAGACAGAAGACTGCCGCTGAAGCCGCGTCTCTTTCTCCTGGGGCGGCACTGATGTCGACTTGGAAACGGACATTCCTGGAAAACATGGAGGAGCCTCCACCTCGCCTGTACTCGCCCCTAAACGTCGTGGTGGAGACCACACAGTGACTTAAGTCACAAGTCTGGGAAAAGATACATTATTATTGGAAAATAAATGAATGAAAAATTTAATAAAAATTATTGATTAATAAATTAATTAATTGCATTTTCGTTTGAACATTTATAAAACTCACGGACCGGACTGTTACCGCAACACCGCCCGTCCATGAGAGGGACGCTTTGCAATCGTGGAGTGGTGGATGGCGTCGATTGCAGAGCGTTCCTCGCGTGGCCAGGCGGAGTTGCCGTAACAGTCGGGTCGTGGGTTCAAATTCTCATCGCCGCAATGTTTTTATTCTCGATTGCCTTTTAGCACTTTTCTACTCACTTTAGAATCAAGAAGCTTATATATATATATATATATATATATATATATTATATATATATATATATATATATATATATATATATATATATATATATATATATATATATATATATATATATATATATATATATATATATATTATTTTAATATTTACCACAATGTTGGAGTCAATCTACATCGATATTTCAGGCCTAATCAGCCATCGTCAGGACTATGTGTTACACGAGTTTGGTTTGTTGTCTGTTGTTGTTTGTTGAAGTCCATTGCTACGTGTCGAGCACTATCCGTACCATATTTGTATCAAACACGATTCAATATATATATATATATATATATATATATATATATATATATATATATATATATATATATATATATATATATATATATATATATATATATATTATATATATATTATGTGTGTGTGTTTGAGAGAGAGAGAGAGAGAGCGAGAGAGAGAGAGAGAGAGAGAGAGAGAGAGAGAGAGAGAGAGAGAGAGAGAGAGAGAGAGAGAGAGAGAGAGAGAGAGAGAGAGAGAGAGAGAGAGAGCGAGAGTCATTTTAAAAACTTTCAAAAGTTTTATAGTTTAAAAAAAATCAGGTAAATTTTTGCATAGAATGGCTTTCTTTTCGTAAAAGTTGTGTCATTGAGTTTTTAGAATTTTAAAAAGAAATTTGGCATTGGATCTGAGGTCTCTCAATGGTATGTAGTTTAACAATGTATGTTAATTGTTTATTGATGCTATGCATTTAGCAAAAAAACAACTCACAACATCCGCAAGCCGGAGATAACGTACTGACACGCAACAATATGTGTAACCTTAAACGTTTATAGTCTCATTGATATAATTTAGTGAGTATTAATCATTAAAATGGCTGTCTAAAAACAATAACAAAGAACTGAATGACGTAAATTTTGTTCTTTCTATAGATAGAAAGTGCTTGGCTAATAAGCTCACAACTTCTGTCCCCGCAGTTTTTTGCCATTTCAAACGCCAAAATTTCCCATAAAAAATGATAAAATTTGCCATCAAAATAGCAAATTTGCCCAAAATTTGCCGATAGTTTTACAAAAATCAAACAATTAAAACAACATGTACGGTAAAAAATTGACACATTTAGGGCATTTTGTAGAATATTGATGTCACAACATGTCAACATGAATTTATTTACATTTTGAATGGTTTATAATTATAATAATATCCATAGTAAGTAAGTAAAAAAAAGAAGGAAGTAATCAAAATCTTTTATTAAGTTCTTAAAATTTGGGAAATCAAAGTGAACAATTGCATAAAAAATTCAAAATTTGAAAAACTAATTAAGGAGAGGAAAAAAATAACTATTCACAAGGAAAGAGAAATAAAATCCATTTTCCATTGGAGGCACATTGAATTTGTATTCTCTACTTACTATCCAGTTTTGAGCATTATCATTATTGCTTTATATTTCAATTTAGGCCTAATGGGTTTTTGAATGAAAAACAGGGGATAAAAAAGGCGAAAAACAAAGCTTGATATCTCCAATAGCCTAGGCTAGGCCATAGAAGTGGGAGGCTAGGCCTAGACATGTTTGTCCGTTATTTAGTGCCAATTTTGGATGCTAGCATTGAAAGTCGCCGTCTTTTCACAATTTTTCATAGCTTTTGGGGTTTTTTAAAAACAAAAAATCGTCAATGTAGAAAATTGCGGGGACAGCACAACATTGCCATCCGGATGTATAACGGATCAACACACAAAACTATGTGAAACCAAAGAATGTTAGTCTGGATAATACAGTTAAGTGAGAATGACACATAAACATGGATGGCAAAAAAACAATCAGAAAGACCTGAGTGATGCCAACTTCATTCTATTTATAGATATAACACAGATGACGTAATTCAGGTCTTTGTTATTGTTGTTTTATTCCATCCACATTTATGAGTACATCTCACTAAACTGTATGAACCAGACTATAAAAGTTCATGGTTACACATAGTTTTGTGTGTTGGTCCGTTATACATCCGGATGGCAATGTTGTGAGCTTCTTAGCCAAGCGGATACTATCAATAGATAGTGTGCGCTTGGCGTAGAAACTCACATTATCATCATAACGCACCAACACACAAAACTATGTGTAACCTTGAACATTTATAGTCTGGTTGATACAGTTCCGTGAGATTTATTAATAATCATGGGTGGCAAAAACAATAACAAAGACCATGAGTGACGTCATCTTCGTTCTATCTATTGAGATGTCTTGTAAAAAGACATTGTAAAACAACTTACAGAAAGGAATGCATGGACTAAATCGGCCTTGACCTGAGAGAAAGACTTTTCCCTGACCATAACAAAATGGTGTTCTTGTTCCATTCCCATGAGCCCACCAAACCAGGATCTCTTGGCAAGTCTGTAGACACAAATTTCCTCTATAAATATTCGAGAAGCAAATTAAAATTAAAATACAAACATATACCAAAAAAAAACCCAAATAAACAAACAAAAACCAATCACATGTACTTATAACGCTAAATCTTAATTTGAAGAAAACTGAATTAATTTTCAATTTAACATTTTAAAAATAAGTAGGTCTGAGACTTTATGGCATTTTTGAGGGTCACTTTAATTGATAGGTATTTTGAAGTAAGCATTTTTGGCTAAAATGATAAGAAGCATTATATATATATATATATATATATATATATATATATATATATATATATATATATATATATATATATATATATATATATAAATTATAAAAACAAAAACCATGAAATAATAGTGCTCAACTTTAGGATTAAAGGAGCTATTTATAAACATTTGAAAGATAATTAACACCAACAACATATTCAACGATGCAATCCCACCGTACACAAACGCACTACAAAAAAGTGGATATAACTACAAACTAAAATATGAGGAAGAGACCATTACTACCCCAACAAAAAAACGACAAAAAATACGACACATAACATGGTTCAACCCACCCTACAGCAAGAATGTGACAACTTCTATCGGTAACAAATTCTTCAATCTACTACAAAAATGCTTCCCTCCCGGTCACGTTCTACACCCAATCATGAACAAAAACACAATCAAAATAGGATACACCTGCATGCCAAACATACAAAACATTATTTCCTCCAACAATAACCGAAAACTATCACAGCCAGCTCAGCCCAGCAACAACCTAGGGAAAAAATGCAACTGTAGGACGCAGGCAACATGCCCACTAAACGGCAATTGCCTGACTCAAAACGTAATTTATCAAGCCACAGTTACACGACCAGACACACCAAAACAAGAAACATACATTGGCCTCACCGAGTGTTCATTCAAAACCTAATACAACCTACATACATCTTCCTTCAGAAACATACACAAACGACATTCTACTACACTAGGCGAACATATTTGGAACCTCAAAGAAAAAAACATACAACACAGCATCACATGGAAAATCATCTCCAGAGCACAGTCGTACTCCCCCTCTTCTAAGATTTGCAACCTCTGCTTGGAAGAAAAATTCTTCATCATCACTAAACCGAACATAGCAACACTCAACAGAAGAAACGAACTAACATCCTCATGCAGACATAGAAACAAACACCTTTTATGTAATTACGAACCTCCATAAACACGAATCTAGGAAAATACGAAAACACAACAATCTACTTTCACTTCCACTTCCTGATGAGAGCAACGCTCGATAACAACGTTGTCAAACAATCTTAATTATCTTTCAAATGTTTATATATATATATATATATATATATATATATATATATATATATATATATATATATATATATATATATATATATATATATATATATATATATATATATATATATATATATATATATATATTAGATCAACGCTTTTACAAGCATAAGAGAGAAAGCAAGACCAATTATCAGGCATAATAAGTAAATTCAAAGCTTAAAACATATATCAATGTATCTTGCCAGATTGTACCTAAATGTCCAACACAGACAGTAAAATGGTATTCCACCAAGAGGGGTACGCTCAAATTGGCTATACTTATTTAGAGGTCTGATAACCCAAATTGATGTAGGCTCATTGTTGCAGTAGAAAAACTCAAAACAACGCTTAATATTGTCCATATGTAACAACAGTGTTAACCTGAATTCATAATTGCGTTGAGTTATCAGACCTGCAAATTTGTACTCGTTGGCGCAAATGGTTACACAGGCATAGTATAAATATACAATTTTCGAAATTGTATCGGTTTTCGGTTTGAGTCGGGTCACCATAACTTGTTACGCCACTTCATAATAAAAACAAGAAAGTTCAAGGCCTCAAAAACTGTTACCCCTCGTCGCTACAGTTCAATAAAATTGAGCGTACATTTATGGGCCTACAAATGAACCTAGCAACCGGTCTTTATCATTACTAAAGGGGGTGTAGTAAATTATATTATTGTACAGATAACTGATTTAGAAGGAAGAAGGTCATTCACACACAAAGATACGTCAATCTGATTGTCTCCCTCCCAGGAAAAGACGCCAGGCAGGGCCTGTACAAAATTGAATGGCCTGAGGACCAACGAGTTACAGAAATAGGACCAGTAATAAGAGAAAACAAACCCAATAATGGTGCAACAATACAGCACTCTCGCCTCCAACCCAGGGTTATGTTAAGTAAATAAACAAGTAAATGGAAACAGTCGACTTACTCTGGGGAGGATTCCGGGGTCATATTTATCTCGTCTGACGTAGGAACTGGGGAGAAGACAAGAGTAAAATCATCAAATTAGTTTGCCTTCAATTGAAGTGGCTATTAACAAAGCAGTAGAATAGATTTATTTTAAATAAAAACAAACAAACCAACCAACAAAAAAAAGCACAGATTTAAAAAATCAGATTCAAGTTTTGTCCAAAAAAAAAGACAAAAATAAAACAATGAATATATATATCTTGTTGTTCTGACAGTGCTCGATAAATTAACAATTCAGAGCATTATAAAATGAGTAAAATCAACTCACATTTCGTCTGATAAGTTGAAGGGGGAGAGAGGGAGGAGGGTGTTGTTACATTGGGAGGGATAGTGTGGGAAAGAGGGGGTGGGGAGGATCAAAATTACCATCGATCTACTCTCCATCAAAGAAGATCGCAAAACTTACAACTGATGAGCCGCCTGGGGTGTCGAAACGGCCGTATTGTTGGACGAAATGTGAGTTGATTGTACTCATTTAATCATATATATATATATATATATATATATATATATATATATATATATATATATATATATATATATATACATTTAGACAGTATGTACAAAATAAAATAAGTAGACCCGTGATATATATAACCTTCTGGAACCAAAAGAAAGCTCCACAGTAACACTGTCACAATACAGAACGAATGAATATATAGAATAATGGAATGATGACAACGATCATGATGATGCTGCTGCTGATGATGATGATGACGATGATGATGATGATGATGATGATGATGATGATGATGATGATGATGATGATGATGATGATGATGATACTGATGATGAAGAAGGTGGCGGTTATGATGATGCTGAAGATAAAGACGATGACGACGACGACGATGATGATGATGATGATGATGATGATGATGATGATGATGATGATGATATACATGATGGTGATGAAGATGAATACTGATGATGAATAAAATGATGATGTTAATTGCTAAAGCAGACAAGCAGAGGTAAAGTAGTTCTAAAGATCAATAGATATTACTGATTAGAGTAATTCGTTATTCACTGTATGAGGGAGAAGATTGGTTTACACAATTTTGAGTTGCCAATTAAAATCCTACAGCAACATTTTGATAACGGTATTATTATCCTGTCATTACACAGACTGTGCTTTCATATAGAACTAATTAGTATGCGCTATGCATGTTTTGATAAATTATCCAAATTGATTTGAAATTGAACTTAGTTGTTCAATGGAAACGAGAATTTATGACTAGAATAAATATAACTGATGATGATGATGATGATGATGATGATGATGATGATGATGATGATGATGATGATGATTGAGGATAATGATAAGATTAATATTCTCCAAACTGGAAAAGATAACCATAACAATTTAACGTGCATATCGGGATAGAATCTTTCTTTACAAGGAAAGGACTACTTTATTTACATTATCGTTAATAGCTGATTAATTAAAATTTTGTTCAAGCCTGGTCATGGCACGTGTAATTAACACGTTATTTCTAAGACATGGAGGAAAGGGGGAGTCTTAATGTCAAAGTCGGAAATTAAATTCTAAAAAATAGATTAGATCATAGGTGATGCTATACGAAAATCAATGGAACAGGGAATCCTTAATGAAGATAAGAGAAAAAAGAAATCCATTTTCCGATAATTGAATAATTTGAAACCATAATTTCGAATAAAGTTTACTACTATAAAGAACAGCCCATGAACGTAAAATATTCCTTTAGATCAATATTGCTTTATTTTATTGACATATTTATAAGGGGGGGGGGGGGGGGGGGGAGGAGGGAGGGAGGTCGGTCGTGCGAGGCCATGCGCTCGTTACTTCCATCCTGTTCTAAATTCTTATCATCGTTTTAAAAAGTACTTTCGTATTAATAGACCAATGATGATTGGAAATTAGTGCTTTAAAATGGAATTAGGTTGCAGAAGAATACTAAAAGAAGTAGGCATTGACCATGATCAAGAGTGGGTTGTATGTGGCAGGGACAGGAAAGTATACAAGAGTTGACTGTGGGGATGTGATGGATTCAACCAGGTTTTTTGTATATAAATAATGTTATCTATTTTATTTTTTTTGACCGGGCTGAGGGAGACGTACATGAAAATATGAGTTAAAAAGTCGCCACTGCAAATAATTTCCCATTTCTTTCCGGCACTGCCTTGTACAACATACTCTTCATCTTTAATAAGGTTGCAGAGGTGTGCATGCAGATATTGTATTCAATACTGTTTCCTTGGTAAAAGTAACGTTCAACTGACCCTCAAACGTACCACTAAAATTAAGTGAGTTGGACTATTTAATAATTATGATCAATGATATCTCAAACAATTCCTGGTTAGCGGTTATCAAAATAGAGTCATAATAAAACAATGTGATACGTTAAAACGCTCGCTGTTTTAAACCCACTCTCAATTCTCTAATATAGGATTTGCAACGTACTCTTTCAACTTCATCACTATTTAAGCCATGAAGCTATTTAGTCAAGAACAATCATGGAGGCCACGTTCTCTGATCACCCCCCCCCCCCCCCTCCCCGCATGTTTCAAGTATCGATCAATAAAAATTGCCGCAAATTGTAAAAAACTCTCAAACCTGAGTCTTGTTTGAGGCTCAAGATTTGAGAAGTGTTGGCGAATTGAGGGGCATTTTAATCCATCGATAGTTGAGGTAAATTATGATTTGCCAAAATGCATTAAAAATATGTTGTTTTTTTTTCATAGTACGACATACTGTAACATGCAATTTTTCGCAAGTGCATGGAAAACCATTTAAAACAAAATGTCAAACATATTTGTTACGTTGAAAAAAGTGCGCAAAAATTTAGATAATAAAGTGGCATTGTAAATTGGCATCAGAAAAGGTTAAACGTTTGTATTCAACAGTTTAACTAGAGATGTAAAATCACTATATTTTCAATATTAGTAGGGGGAATTAGATATCTAGGTCCAAAAAAAACCCTTGAATTGTGTAAATTAGGATTGAAAGCATGAAAATTACATATGTTGTAGAATATGAAAAATCCTATAATCTATACGATAGAACCACTCTGAGAGATCAGAATTAGTTTAGATACAAGCTATTTAAGATTGGAAAATTTTGAAATGGACGACAAAAACAATTCGTTCATTCATTCCAATTGTGTGAATGTTTATTCAAGGCAAGGTGACCCAAAGATGTTTTACGTCATTTTTGGAATCCCATTGGTGACTATTTTTAGCGTCAAACCGAATGTTTTCCTTTCACTAAACTTTCGATTCACGACCTACCCAAATTGTTTAATAGTCAATCTTATTCAATTTTGCTAGCGTTGAGAGATTTCTATCATGCAAAATTCTATAATAAGAGATTTTTATGTATCTGATTCAGCAATTGTAATCACCGACACTAATAAAGACGGGCAGAAGGACAGACACGCAGCCTCGCAGAACACATGGATTAAATGTCGGCAACCGGTGTTGACACAGACAGTGCTCCGTTCCCCCTCTCCCTAATTATTTTTTCTTTCCAAACATATTGCTATAATCATTTTACGTGTTTTACAGACTATTTTGGTCAGCCTTGATGATCGTTGAGGGTCAAGATAGCTCAGTTGGTAGAGCTCTCGCTTCCCACGCAAAGGGACCGAGGTCTATCCCGGTTGCGGTTGAAATTTTTTCTTGACCTCCCAGTCCACCCAGCAGTGATTGGGTAGCTGGGTCTGCTATATCTAGCAGAAAGTAAATTGAGATTGACAAGCGTCCTATGGAAAGGGCATCAAGCAATTGCCACTGTCCGTTTCACGCTATAGAAATCGGGATAAACTCCTGCTCCGTGGACCGTTTGGCTCTGAAGGACACCTACCTTTTGATGACAGTATAGAATCGGCATACCTATAACGTTGTATTAGAACGCTATGATAATCGTCACCATCATCATCATCATCATCATCATCCTCATCATCATCATCATCATCATCATCACATCATCATTATTATCTTAACTCGTTATGATACAGTATTGTACCAAGCTATTTATGTGACGGTATTGACCGCATGTGGCAATGGGACCACGTTCTAATCTGTAATGTTGTGTCCTTGCGTAAGGCACTGCACAAAAATGGCCTGCCCGCATAAATATAATTGAGTGTTCAGCTAAAAGCACCCGCGACAGTTCTATCTGTTGTTGTCCAAAAATGACTATGTACTGATGGCTTGTTTTGTATGAAATAATTCATACATGTCTTCCTGGTGAACCATTGTGCAGTTAATGTAGCGTTATGAGAGGTGGAAGAATATTACATATGACTAAACAAGGAAATCGTTTGCATGTTTTCAGATACAATGTCAAAAAGAACTTATCGCAGTTACTGATGGGACAAGTTTTAGTATGTCAACTAGATAATACCACGCCAACATCTCATTCTTGCTTCAACCTCCATCCTTCAATCAACCAGGAATACACACGCTACAATTCTTACTACATTATGTTTTATGATTTCAATGTTCCTTTTCCTGACTAAGGGTTTGTACCCGAAACGCCCAGTGTCTGTTCCAATCCGAAGCCATTTGTTAGCTACTGTAAATGGTCAACAATGTATTTAAACTATTGTACGCACATTGTATTCTCGTTGTTATTTTCCTTGGATAATTAATGCTATATTATAGGAGAAAATAAAAGTGCTAAAAACGCACAGTAGTGATATATTGCTAGAGTGGTTCTATTGCAGGTGTCATTTATATGGATCTTAACTACCTGTATGCCAATTTTCATGCTTTCACTCCGAATGTGCACGGTTTTAGCCTAAAATATACAATGAATATGAATAAATTAGATTTATTTACCCAGTTATTTCCCTTGTTTAAAAGAGCTGTAATAGGGGGAAATCTACGGCCTTTAACTGAAACACGATTGATTGTCAGAGTGGTTCTATATATAGCAGATGGTTTTTTATGGGTCTTGGTAACCTGTATGCAAATTTTCATGCTTTCAACCCAAATTTGCACGACTTTAGCCTCATTCCACCTACTATATTAAAGAATGTTTTAAACGACGATTATATAGAAAAAAAAGTTATATAATAAGGTTGAAAATGTCAAGAATATGAATGCACAATCTTTGGTTAAGTTCACATCATTCCATGTATCTTTTTAAGGGGTAAGTTATTGCAGTGAACAATAAAGAAAAACGTCCATAAATGCCAACACTAATTAATCTGCATACATACATACATACATACTATATATATATATATATATATATATATATATATATATATATATATATATATATATATATATATATATATATATTTAGTTCATCAACAACATAGCTTAAAACTGTCTTTTCCCTTTTTTTTAAGAGAGTGATTTTTTGTATCAAATTTTTAAAATAAGCATAAGCATATCCCATTGAAAATTCGAATACACAGTACTTCATACCAGAGACCCAATTTGAATTGGCATTATGTTACAAGAACCCTTTGATATATTTTATAAAGACACTTCTATGGTATTTTGTATCAGAAAAGTTGTTTATCATTCATGTTAATAGATGCACCTGACATAGTCTCAAGGGAAATTAGTGTATGCATGAGGAAAAAGAGGTGGATTTCAGGCAAGAGTCTGCCATGCAAAGAGATCCTCACCAAACGGTGATGTGTCGGACTCATTGAGGTCGCTAAGTTCTGGCTGGTATACTGTATAACACACAATAATGCGATAAAGCAATGAAAGAATGAATAGCATTGTCGTGATGAACATAAAACAATAAAGCTATATAATACAATCGTGTTTTTTTTAATATTTGAGAGAGACAAACTTAATTAGGATAATAAGAAATGAATGACAAGATGTATAAATAGAGCTTTAATCCTTTAGCAAGGAGAGAAGTTTTCTTTCAATACAATATTTTATCTACATATTTATCTGGTTACAATCGAGACCATGACAAGAGCAACGGCGATGCGAACCGAGCTCAATCAAACTTGGTGTCTCATCGCTGCTACTCTATTCTTGGTAAAAACAGTAAATGTTTATTAAAAAATCAAGCCCTGACTGTGAAGGGTTAAACGACATAACTATATTCAGAGATGTATAATAAGGCGATTTTTTCCTAAACATTTAGACAGCAGTTTAAATTTTTTTTAAAATTCGCATGTAATAAATAATACTTTGAGACTATATCACCTTTAAAAGACATTTGGAATTTAAAACAGTAAAATTGAACGATATTATCAATATCATTTTTAACAAAGATATATTTAATCAAGTGTTATGTTATGTTATTCTTTTTCATATCATAAACAACAACAATTACATCAACCAAACAATAAAAGACAAACATTTTTTCTAAAACCATGTCAAGTAAATCACTGCTTAGGGGGAATGTTGGCTTTTAATTCATTAATCAATACACGAATGATGACTTTCAATTGAGGTTGTGCCGAAATGTTGTTTTCGTAATATTCACAATAAAAATACAATTAAAGATACTATGGAAAAATTTAGTTTTCATCCGTTTCTATTTGTTAAATAATGAAAAATAAACTTTGCGAAGTCCCAGGTTTTTTGACAAGATGATAGTTATTTAAATCGATCGAAATTTGAAGGACGAGTTTTCTGGCCAAATTTTTAAATACGAGTTTGTCCAGAGTACCGCAGTTAATGGGTTAATTGTAAATGCAATCATATAGGGAAAAACTGAAACACTATATATATATATATAAGGATATTTTTGGAGACTTTAATCGCAAAGGTGTACGGGTTGTGTTAAATATTTCAGGTTTATAGGTTTTACAAGAAACTCATGAAATCATAAGTTAGTAAAATGGTATCCATTGCACTCAAATTTTTCAGATGGTTATAGTATTAATATAATTCTTAATAATATTATGTTAACTAGGGGCCATACATCTCCAGAAGTAGGGCGCACGCCTCACATGCAAAGGGAGCGGTCGCAGTTCAGGTTTTGTTAGCGTTTTCCCCCTGACTTCTCAACTATTATTGGTTAGGTTGATAGCGTTTATTGAAAATAAATTGCAATAGGTTTGGGCCTTAATAAAAAAGGGTAGCAAGCAATTGCTACAGGCCGTTCTACCCCATGAGCCTCAAGAGAACTGATTTTTATATGTTTATTGTGCAAAGATAAGATATTTACATATAGAAATATCCTAATCCGCAATATATATCATTATTTGAGAATGAATAAATATTATAACTCTAAAGGCTCAGAGGATTATCTAGCGTTTATATCCACACTTGCTAACTTATGAATAAAACTAAAGTTACTGATGGGAGAAGCAGGAATTGAGCAAGCAACAATTAAATCCGTGTTAAACCCCTATCTAAATCTATTTAGATATGAAAACTTTCGGGTCACCAACTAATTTGCTATTTGTTGAATGTCTCTATACACCAAAAAAAGTTTCGTTCAATGTAAGAACTGTAATGAAAGGAAATATATTATGGAAGTGCTCAACATGAATGAATGAAAGACTTTACTAGTGACACATCTCAATATTTTGGCCAACAAACTTGTCCTTCAAATATCGATCGATCAAAATGACTCTCATCTTGTCAAAACACTCTCAGATCTGAAACGTGGCAGGTCCAAGATTTGAGAGTTTTTTTTCAAAATAAGGGTCATGTTAATCGATTGAAACTTGAAGGACGAACTTCTGGAAAATATTTTAAATATACGTTTCTTTCTAATGATTGTTACCCTTGGTTGAAAGCATGAGAAAATGACAAGGAAAATGGAAATCAGAAAAAGAAATAAACCAGAAATGTATATAGAATACAATACCATGGAAAGAGAGAAGAGAAAAAACATGATTTAATGGGGAAAAAATCTCAATAAATCTAGAAAAGATCAGTCCCCTGGTTTTTGCTGATCAGCGTTGTTAGTTTTTTTTTTCATTTAAACCTTTAATTGTTTCTTTTTGTTTTGTTTTGGTTCAAACAACCTACTACAAAAAGTAATTTATGAGTTTGATGTCGAAATGTAAGGATGATGGTACTTTCCTTTTTACAATAAATTCATGATTATACAAAAGACAGTGTTACTCAGATTTTAACGGGCTGAAGAAACCATTGTTGTTTGTGGGTTTTATTATTATTATTATTATTATTATTATTATTATTATTATTATTATTATTATTATTATTATTATTATTATTATTATTATTATTATTATATTATTATTATTATTATTATTATTATTATATTATTATTATTATTATTATTATTATTATTATTATTATTATTATTATTATATTATTATTATTATTATTATTATTATTATTATTATTATTATCATTATTATTATTATTATTTTTATTATTATTATTATTATTATTTCTATTATTATCATTATTATCATCGTCATCATCATCAACATCATCACCATTATTATTATTATTATTATTATTATTATTGTTATTATTATTATGATTATTTAGTATTTAAATAATCACTATCAACATAGGTTATGCACAATCTCGTCATCTGTCTGATATAAATCAGTTTTTATTCCCTCCACCCTCAGCCCTTATCCTAACATTTCTACGTATGTGATTATGTCAGGAGATTGAGCATTCGACTTGCATGCAAACTAACTTAGTCCAATACCACTGGTGATTGGGGTATATGGGTCTGACACAGAATTTGCCTGAAAGTACTCTGCTATAGACGTTCATCTTATTCAATGTGAAGCAAGAAATTGGCACTGTTGCTTAGACGCCACATAAAGTTAGGATAATCTTCTGCCCCATTGCCAAACTGACTATAAATGGTTATTACTGATACTCCCCTTCTCCTGTCATCTCATCAAACTCCTCTTTCACATATATTTTCTATAAAACCAGCCGACTGAAGTGGTCCTAGTGGCTCAGTTGGTATAGCACTGGCTTCACACGTAAAATAGAGATTGATGCCGGGTGAAGCCGAGATTTAAAAAAATAAAACCTCTGTCCACCCGGCAGTGATTGGGTAGCTGGGTCTGTTAGAACTGGCGGAAAGTATCTTGATAAAACTAGCTTCCTCCAAAGGGCAGCAAGCAGTTGCTATTGTCCGTTTCACGCTAAGAGAAACCGGGATTAACTCCGATTCCATGGGACTAATGGCTCTGAAGAACTACTTACTACAGCTGATCGAGTTTTACTTTCCTATCCTTTCTTTTCCACTTACAACTTGATATTTTTTTCTATTTTCAGCACCCAATATTAATTAATTTCTAAATCAAATTTAAACTTGAAACTTCTAGAAATCAATCGAGTTTCTAAACAGCCAAGGCTTTAAGACTATTTGACAAGTTGAGGGTCATTTTTATCAATCAATATTTGATGCTGAGCCTTTGTACAAAATGTGTTTTGTCGTTGTGGGTCACCATAGTGACATGTTGTGTCAAAAGTACTGTCGGTGTCTTTGCTCCTATCTTAAAATAGTTTGTCTGACATCCTAAAAGCGTTATGTGAGTGAGCTTCTCATCAGAATGTTATTTTAGGGGAAAATATTTTGTTTAAATTCTTTCAGATTATTCAAGATGTTATGGCAACATGCAATCAACCATGCGTAAAACAATAAAAAACCTCTCCAATTGGAATCCGTTATCAAAATTTTCAATAATTGATATATATATATATATCATCCTAAGGATCCATGATTACTTTTATACAAAAATGTGCACGACGTAATTGGACTACTTACTTTGCTCGTAACAAAATTCCCTTATGATTTGATTAATAAACAAGTCGAATTAGGATAAGAATTTTGGTTAAGCAAAATATGACCTTAGCAAATCTACATTATACTCACGTCCATAAACAAATCTAAATTTTGTTTGTCCAAAATCTTGATCTATGATCCCTTAAAACAAAAACTTTATAGTCATTTAAGCCGGATTAATTTGAATTTACTTTGAAGATGAAGAAAATACGATAATTATCCAACGTTATAGTTATAGTTAGGCGATCTTCCTATTATTTAGAACAATCAAAAAAGTTTCTTATGTTTCCCAATTAGAGAGGTTTTACTGCATGATCATGCCATCACCTTGTACGTGACGCCGATGGAACCGAGGCGAGCCAAGGACACTGTTTCGCATGGAAAGGAAGTCTCGTTCCCTCGATGACACTGCTGTTGCTGCTGCCGAAGTTGCTGTCGTAGAAATGGTGGGTGTTGTTGCCGTGTTGCTGCTGCCGTTGTTTTGAAGATGATTGGAGTGGGAGTTGTTTGGAGAAAGACAATGACCAGTCTTCACGATGAGGTAGTCTTTCTGATCTTTCTGGGATGCAGGCTGTACTTGTAAGGATGCCGCCTGGTGAAGTCTTGGCGATGCTGAAGATGGAGGCGATGATGGTGGAGATGACGGGAAGAAACACTGCTGGTGTTGATGATGTAACAGCTGCTCATTTTGACGCTGGAGTATCGGGGGAAGAGCACCTGTAACAGTAGGGACTAATCTATCGAGAGGCGTGTTATTGATGTTGCTGCTATTGTTCGCTGAAGTGGTTCTGTTGCTGCTACTATTATTGAAGTTGTACCCGTGGTTGCTGCGAAGTCTAAGATTTGGTGATGCAGGGGGAGAAAGTAAGTCTCTATTTTGGTTGGCACGAGATCCAATGCTGTAAACATCGCGTCTGTGTGACTGAGTACCGTCTTTATTGTTCCCGGAGTGACAGACATTATTGTGATGATCCTTGGAAGGCGACTTGTGACCCTCATATAAATGCCCTGGTGACATCGGTGATGTATTAAAGCTACCTTTATTATTGACACTTGGCACGGAAGGATGTTGGTGATGATGATGGTGAAGATGATGTTGTTGAAGATGATGATGATGATGATGCATTCCCTGAGGTTGGTTTGAATTTGAATTTGCTTGACCATGATGTCCCATTCGATTGTGTTGGGTCATTTGTGGTGACCTGTTAGGTGTCTCCAAATTGATCAAACATGTTGCTTGGGATATTTCACTACTCGACGGCGGTGGCGGTGGGAAAAACCCTGCAAAGGCGCTAGGAACTGGAACATTATCAGGACTATAAGCATCTCCACTTCCACCACCATTCGTTTTACTGCTAGAATTATTATTTATGATCCCATTCTCGTGGTCTTTAGACAACAATTTACTATTATCTTTACTTTCCTTATTATTCTCTTTATCTTTCCAACCCTCCCTACCTCTGCCATCCTCACCTTGCATTTTACGTCTATGGAATCGGGGAGAGCCAAGGAAGCTGTTTTTGATGGTATGTAGACGTGATTTCCATGGCGTGGTCTGAATGGATGGCGACCCTGGAGGTGTGGCTGATGGACTGTGGGAGGGCGTGCTTCTGCCTGCCCTTGGAAGCTTGGGACTGGATAGGGGGGATGTGCTGGGGCTGGTACTAAGACTCGCCTTCCTTCTGGCAATGAAGAAATAACATAAGTGATATGTGTTAGTAACATCTAGGTCAAATGATATTAACATGCTACCACCCATCTATTCAAACTGGTATAATCTCATTGTGAAAACTAAATATTTAGAGAAATATATAAATCTTAAGTTAAACATGTTGAAAAGAATGTACACAAAAATTAGGCGAGATGGGGGAGTGGGGGAGATATCCAAGGAGATAAAGCGTATCACTGATCCTGAACGACCCAATTCAAACCCTGCTGTTGGTAACTTGTTTATTTTTCTTTAATAATAATAAAGAGCATTTATATAGGGCTTTTCCACATGCAACACAGTCTCTTAGCCCTTTACAAGTACAATTCTACAAGGTAACAAGGACCTTTACAAACAATACGAGTGAGAAATATGATTTAAATTTTCAAATGCTTGTATTTTAACGTAAAAAGGTAATATCGTCAATGAATCAGAACATTTCATTTGTGATGGGGGAGACATCCAAAAGTGGGGACTCGATAATTAAAAGGATTGCTAACCTTTCTGAAGTTTTCTAACTTTTTATTTCGTGTGATGGAGATACTGTAATCTAACTTTGATAAAACAAGAGAGTTAACTTAAAGAACTGCTTTTATTTTTGGAATTAAATGACGAATTTTGCAAATTTCCTTCCTTCCCATATACATACATTTTAGGGTGTTATTTACATGACATTTACATAGAGACATCTTGATCAATGGAAACGCCAAGGTTTTTGCTTGCGAGGAAAGATCAATGGTACTGTTACCGAAAGCAAGTGGTAATCTGCTGTTTGAAGAATATTTGGCCTACCACACATCAAGACCTGTTTTCTCATCATTTAGTTTTAGTGTATTTCATACATCTATGTCTTTATTTCATTAATAAAACAATCACAAAACCGATGTATGAGAGTTTGTTTGACCAAGAAACTAACTGCGGCTGACGCCTCTGTAGATGTTCCTTTTTTATAGCCACTGGAGAAATTGGGACAGATAAGGGTTTTTTTTAAAGATAAAAAGACCTAAAATTCTGAATTATTGATCTCTTTCTTCTTAAAAGTCACTTTCTTAGCAACTGGTTCATCCCAACATCATACCAAATGGAGGCAATAGGTCACATATTTACAATGAAGGAATGACAGAAGTAATTAATTTTAAAATTTTGGTCAAATCATATAAATGATTTATACTAAATATTCTCTATTCATCAAAAAGCATAGATATGGCGGAAAGGGCCCTGGACGAATGTACATGAATATGAATTGGTGTTAGAGAAAGAAAGAAAGATAAAACGACTGAAAGGAAGAAAGATAAAAAGACCAAATAGAGAGAGAGAGAGAGAGAGAGAGAGAGAGAGAGAGAGAGAGAGAGAGAGAGAGAGAGAGAGAGAGAGAGAGAGAGAGAGAGAAGAGGATGGAGGACAGTCCGTGATGAATGGAAATAGATTTATAACATATTTCAAGCATGATTATGATAAACTTCTACAATATTGTTTTGAGCATTCGCTCTCAACAGGAGGTGAAAGTGAAAGTAGATTGTTGTGTTTATCATACTTTTTCGGCTTCGCGGTTTTGGTGGTTCGTCAATAGCAACAGGACACATTTTGCCTCTGTCATTCGTAACCTACGTATATTCCTTCTGAATCGAAGCTCTATCAATCTAAAAAGAGCTGTTATCCTGTCGACGCTATGATGTATCCTTGTAACTTGTCTCAGACTAAACTTGAAGTCCGGCCTCAGCAAATGACTAAATCTTGGCCAAACTTAGTCCAAAGATTTTAGTCTGGAACTTGCTTAGTCAGCTCACATAAAAACCGACTTTTCAAGTCCTTGACTAAAGTCAAAGACTCAGAGCTTGTCCCACTTCATAAAACGGGCCCGGAAATCGAAGGAATGAACGTACGAGTTGGTGGTGAGTAGGCGAAACTTTACGGAAGGCGGAAGACGGAGAGGGCAAGGCGAGGAAAGGAAAGGCAGAACTATCTTATGTAAAAAAATAATAATAAAAAAATAAAATTCCCTTTATTCATCCCCAAGAGGAAATTTGTCTTTAGGGTCTATTCCAAGGGAAGACTGTAATTACCCAGGCGTCAGCCGCAGAGCAGCGCCGCAAAGTGAGCTAGGGCGAGGTGACTTGCACAACGCAGCGGGTGATTGAACTCGGTACCTTTCGGGTATGAAGCAAAGACCGTACCACTGAGCCACGCTGCCCCTAGAACTCTAAAGTAACTGCATACTATTATGGAGACGTGAATGAGTAATATCTTGAACATGTTAAAAATAGCAAGCACATGCTGATATCTGTTATGGTCCCATAAAATCCAGCATGCAGATCAATGTTAGCATTTGCCCTTGTCTTACTTCATCATGGTGCCATTGTTAAATGTAAAAGGTTAGTTCCTGTAAAATATCTTTAACCTGTTAGTTGCTGTTCTTTGCGAAGTCCCAGGTTTGAGATTTTTTGGCAAGATGAGGATCAGTTAAATCGGACGATATTTGAAGAACGATTTTCTGGCAAAAATTTAAATACGAGTTTTTCCAGAGTACGGCAATTAACTGGCTAAAATATGCAAATTTAATTCTTTCACAGTGCTCAGTCTTCTTCATAATGTTTCTTTTCCTCCACAGAGGTCATAGGAAACAAAATGTCCATTTCAAACAAGACAAACTACATGTTAAGCTCCATTCTATATTAACAGTCATTACTGTATCTATCACTCCCCATAGTCAGATACTTATTTACATTTCACACGAGTGGAATGATGTGTTAAAGTACCTTGACCAAGGACAAAACACAGAAGCCAGCTTTGGACCATTGTCATTTACTGCTCGTACTTAACAATCCGTAACTTTGTTATAAGACATGAACGTTGAGCTTTAACTTGATATAGAGCAATATCAACTCAATGTGTGCTCAATGCGCCACACTAAACATGTTGGACAAATCCATTAAGCGATATTATAATTTTATTTTTGACAGAGACAACGCTGTTAACAGCCAGGAACTCATTTTACAGCTGAGTGTTGCGAGAGATTGTTAGTAAAGAGCCTTCTCCAAGGACTCAACGTTGCGCTGCTGGGAGCGGTACTCGAAGTTAGGATCTACTTTCCCAAAGGCGAGTGTCATACCACGCCCACAAAGCAGCATATCAGACATCGTATCGCTCGGCCGCCGAGACGACCAGTTGATGATGGACTAACACAACGATGTCAATGACTTTTGTTTTCAAAGAAATCTCAAGACTTGTAGTTTACTGACATTAACTAAATATGTCCGTCTGCATCAACACTTCATAGAACAAATAATATAAGGGAAAGTGACAATAAAAGCTGTGAGCTTTTATTTAATGCAATTTCACCTAATGTGCTCAAAGTGCTTAACAAGGGGTCCCAAGCCAACACCGATGCTTAACATGTAGGACGAGATATACGTAACGCATATTGTAAGCTTTTATACTTTTTTTCGAAAATTAATGTGAGTGAACTGCCTTTTCGAAGGACTCTACTTTGTACTACACACAGTAGGACTCGAACCCAGGACCTACCGTTCACATGTCAAGGGTCATATCTCAAGATCACAAAGTCTACAAAAATTTCCATTAGGATCTCATAATGTTCTCTTTGGTTTGAAATGTAGATTGGCTTGCCTCAACGAAATGCATTGATGTTTTCAGATATCAAATACTCTCCTTGCAAGCAAAGAGACCGATATCTATCTCAGGTGTTGTCGATAATGCCTCTGATTCAATGCTTAGCAAAATAATAGTTTAACGTCCCATCTAAAGGGTAAAAATCATTTGATGGTATCTGTATAACACAACAGAAAATACGATAATGTCTGGCCCAATGGGCCTAGTGAATATGAAGAATTTCCAAGAACTTTCTAAACCATCGTCATCGCTGTTATTATGCATTATTGTACCCTTTTTGTCGACTTGAATTTTTCTCAATTCCTCCAAAACATCTATAGAGGTCTAGATGCCTTTGTTGCATTTTAAATTAATGAAGAGTGTTTTAATGTTGGGTAGATTCATATCAAAGTTCTGATTCATCTGCTGAATATTGGGTGTCGGTTAAGGGATGAAATTTAACGAAACAGGTCAAAACACACTTTTGACAGACTCGTAAAATCAAGATTTTGGTGTGTGTGTGTGTGTGTGTATGTGTGTGTGTGTGTCGCTTGTGTGTGTAAGTGCGTGTGTGCCTGTGTGTATGTGTGTGTGTGTGTTTAAAGTTAAAACATTTTGTTTACGTTTTCGACTTATATTCATTCATGTTTTTATTTATTTGTTTATTTATTTATCTATTTATTCATTTATTTACTTATTAATTTATTTATTTGGCCGCTTCTTTCTTAATCTACATATTATTTACTAATTCAATCATTGATCTCTCAATTCGTTTGTTTTTTATTGATTGGATTATAATTGATTTGGGAATACAAACTCATTGCCACGTAGAATTACTCACACTTGTTGTACTTTGAGGGCCCGTCTTGACGCCACAGGAGAACCTTCACTGATGTTTCCTAGTGATAATCTGCATGCAAAGGATGAAAGCCGTAAAGGAAAGAGTAAGGGGATGGTTGGTTGTTGCTTATGGGGGGAAAGAAGGAGAATGAGGAGGATGCGTTCTAAGGTGTGTATCAGAACGAGCGTGCACAAGTTAGACCGCTTTTTAAAAAAATATTAATCGTGACTCATTTCCTAAAACGGTATTGTGTCGGATAATATAAATCCTAACAATTGAATGCATAGTACAAAACAAAAAAAAAAAAAAAAAAAAATCAAACAAAAAAACAAAACAACAACAACAACAACAACAACAATGACGACGACGACGACAACGACAACATAATTATTTTTTTTAATTGATAACATAATATGTATGATAACATGATATAGTATTTCACAAAAACAAAAACAAAAATTCTCATGTTTCTAGTCTTTTAAATATAAATCAATTATTTGAAAATTATTTGGTTCAACCCGACACGGTACTGTTCTGGGATGATATGTCATAATTAATCAGTTAACTTGCATTGCCATGCTGTGGTTAAAGGGGTAAAGTGTTATTGATTTATGAGAGAAGCATGCCTAAATCCTGGTCAGTCAATATGCCAGTCATAGAAAGAAAGAAAATAAAAGCTAAACATTTACATAGGGCAATATCCACTTAACGTCCTCAAAACGCTTTACAAAGGGGCCCTAGCCATTTCAGCAACGCTTGACCCCGTAGTCAATATACACATAAATCAATGGGACGCGTGATCAGTTTGATGTGGTGGAAAGCACTTTGAAGTAGACAAGCATCCTATCAAAACTGTAAGAAAATACTTCTTTTATATACATATATATTGCCACCTTGACTACAAACCTTCCACTTAATCTAGGAGAATTTCCAAGCTAAGTTTATTCTATTTTGGTTTCATTTTAGAATAATATAATTTTGTTATTTGTTTTTTAAAATAATTTATCTCTTTCCTTTATTTTTAATATAACTTTGAAACGCATCCTTCCTCTCCCGTTCTCTCACTTTCCCTTTGTCTCTCTCTGTCTCTCCCTCACTCTCTGTCTCTCTCTCTCTCTCTCTCTCTCTCTCTCTCTGTTGTTCTTTAGTTTGTTGGTGTTGTCTTTTATCAATCAGACCATAAACGTTTAAGGTTACACGTAGTTTTGTGTCTTGGTACGTTTTATCCAGCTGGCGGATGTTGCTCGTATTTTACCTAAGCGCATAGCATCAATAGATGTAAGTAAGTATTTCGGGCATTTTCAGATGGGTTAATTCTATGCATTGTCATCAGGATTACAATAGTCTGTTCCACAACCCATGACCACGCGTTGACGTGAATATCTTCACAACCGTCTGATGGATTTTATTTAAAATTGGCTCGAACACTAGAATCGTTAGTGACATTAAGCCGATTATTTTTCATTGGTTACAGTACCATACTTTCAAGATATGAAGTGAGTAGAAAAGTGCCAGAAGACAATAGAGAATAAAAAATTTTTTCGCGGCGGTGGTGGGGTTTGAACCTGCGACCTTATTGATACGACAACTCCGCCTGGCAGGTGAGAGCGTGGCTCTACCGTGTGAGCTATCCACGAACACAAAATATTCGTTTCAAACCCAAAGTCATTTCTAGATCCCTCTCTCACCCACTTCTTGAGATCGCCGATTCGTTCGCCACCATCGCGAAGTAATTTTGACCAGCAGTTAAGCTTAATAGCAACGAAAAAAAAAATTTTTATTCTCTATTGTCTTCTGGCACTTTTCTACTCACTTCATATCTTGTTGTTACCAACATAAGTGCCTGCTCCACTCACTTTTCTGAATTAAAAATTCACCCCATACACCGGAGCATACCCAATGTCTCAATCGTTTCTATGTTATATGTTTGTGATGAGAATATTGGCTATTAAGCTTAACTGCTGGTCAAAATTACTTCGCGATGGTGGCGAACGAATCGGCGATCTCAAGAAGTGGGTGAGAGAGGGATCTAGAAATGACTTTGGGTTTGAAACGAATATTTTTGTTCGTGGATAGCTCACACGGTAGAGCCACGCTCTCACCTGCCAGGCGGAGTTGTCGTACCAATAAGGTCGCAGGTTCAAACCCCACCACCGCCGCGAAAAAAAATTTTATTCTCTATTGTCTTCTGGCACTTTTCTACTCACTTCATATCTTGTTGTTACCAACATAAGTGCCTGCTCCACTCACTTTTCTGAATTAGAAATTCAGTACCATACTTTGGGATTTTTGTTCTTTCCGCAATATAAAAAACGAAGGGACTGGGATGAGTGAACAAATGGATGGTTTACAATAACATTTTTATGGATAGTATGCAGATGACGTCACTCAGGCCTTTGTTATTGTTTTTGCCATCCGCGTTTGTGAGTTGTTCTCACTAAACTGTATTAACCAGACTATAAAAGTTCATGGTTACACAGAGTTTGTGTGTTGGTTCGTTATACTTCCGGATGGCAATGTTGTGAACTCCTTGGCCAAGCGCATTATATCTATACTCAGTGAATTCTGTTGTGATGACGATCACAGAACTCCCCACAGACTTGACCGGGGTTTACTTTTCACGAGATTCATATGCACTACTCACTAACATTGCCACCCTGGGTTCAAAATGACACAGCAAATTGTACCCTTTGTATAGATAGAATGCGCTTGGCCAAGGAGTTCACAACATTGCCATCCGGAAGTATAACGGACCAACACACAAAGTCTGTGTAACCATGAACTTTTATAGTCTGGTTAATACAGTTTAATGAGAACAACTCACAAACGCGGATGGCAAAAACAATAACAAAGGCCTGAGTGACGTCATCTTCGAACTATCTATAGATAGTATGCGCTTGGCTAAGAAGCTCATAACATTGCCATACGGAAGTATAACGGACTAACACACAAAACTGTGTGTATCCATGAACATTTATAGTCGGGTTAATACAGTTCAGTGAGCATTACTCATTAACGCGGATGGCAAAAAACAATAACAAAGACCTGAGTGACGTCAACCGCATACTATCTATACAATGACATAAACAATTGTTACATTTTAATAGTTGAAAGCCAGAGGCGTAGCTGCCTGTTAAGATTTCTACATTCATTAAAAAAATCACATGAGGAAAATTTTCTCGTATTTCTCCAGAGAGGCGAAGCGCGGAATTCTTTTTCATGGCATGAGGCGAATAGCAATATTATTAATAACAACCAGGAACTCAGAGTGGAGATGACGAATTAATAATTATGTCATGTTAGTTATGCACCTCTTGTATCTGAAACTGCGGTTCCTTTGAAATATTATACTGTAAAAAAATTACATGGAATCTGGTGTTTAAAAAGTTTACATTCAGCGACATTTCACATTATGACACTCAAACCCCCCTCCCCAGTGAACAACAATTCAAGAATGGTAAACATGTACCCTGCATGATGGGTGACCAGTGGGTTTTGTGTGACCTTTGTGAGTTGTCTTGCTCAACAGGGAAGGCATTTCTCCTTGTTCTATCGAAGACGGGTGTAAAAATTCGGAGGACCCCCCTGTTTATTGGGGTTTTTTTTTTGTCTTTTCATTGGGGGGGGGGGGGTACATCATAAGCACCTCATGGGCTGCTTGTGTCGTCCAATAGATTATATGTCCGTTGTTCACCAGGGAAGAGATAAATGGTGACATTAAACGCTATGAGCTTTTTTTCAAGACTGTTATGTATCCTTCCTTCCTTCCCGGGTTCCATCTCTTTCCAGAGGTCGGATGTCATGGCCTTCCATCCTTCACGGTCCATTGCAGCCTCGTTACAGTCTGCCATGCGCCGTCCTGTAGCTTCCTTGATGCCATCTGTCCAGGATTTCCTTTGTCTTCCTCTGCCTCTCTTTCCTTCAATTCTTCCCTCCATTATCCTTTTTTCGAGACTATCATGTCTTCGCATATGTCCAAAATATGACAGCTTTTTGTGCTTCACAGTCAAAAGAAGGTCTTTTTGTTTTTGGCCCATTAGGTCGAGGACTTCGATGTTTGTTTTTCTTGCTGTCCAAGGTATTTTCAGTATTCTCCTGTACGTCCACATCTCAAAAGCTTCAATACGTTGTTCTGTCTGTGCGGTTAGTGTCCACGTTTCACAACCATAAAAGAAAATGGACCACACATAGCATTTGGTGCATCTCATTCGTGTTCTGATGGAGATATTTGTGTTGTTGAGGATTGGCTTTAGTTTCATAAACGCATTTTTGGCCAGAATTATTCGTCTCCTGATCTCTTTGTCAGACTTTGCATCGGATGTTACCAACTGCCCCAAGTACGTGAACTCCTTTACTTGTTCCACTGGACACTCTTCTATTTCTATATCTATTTCTATGGGCTCTTTCTTTTTTGTTATCACCATTGTTTTTGTCTTCTTCGCATTCATGAACAGCCCCTTTTTTTACTCTCTTCGTTCACTTTTGAAAGTAGCTTCTGTAGGCCTTCCTTACTTTCCGCCAACAGGACAGTATCGTCAGCGTAACGTAGATTGTTGATGTTGTGGCCACCAACCTTCAACCCTTGTGCTGTTTCTACTTGCCGAAAAATAGACTCTGTGTATAAATTAAACAAGCAAGGAGACATAACACATCCCTGGCGCACTCCTTTCTTGATTT
The DNA here is from genome assembly GCF_034508935.2 of Berghia stephanieae. Classification (NCBI taxonomy): domain Eukaryota; kingdom Metazoa; phylum Mollusca; class Gastropoda; order Nudibranchia; family Aeolidiidae; genus Berghia; species Berghia stephanieae. The sequence continues at coordinate 35,383,179 of NC_088367.1, read as the reverse complement.
CAATTGCATCTGTTGTATCTGCCTGCACTTTTATCTGAGCCTTTTGCTGCCAGTACAGATTAGCGATTAGAGCCACATCATTCTCTTCCACACCTATTGCCACAAGGTCCTGGATAAGTTTCTGATGACTAAAAGAATCAAATGCCTTTGAGTAGTCGATAAAACAGGCATATATGTCTTTTTGGACCTCTAAGTATTTTTCTGACAGGATTTTTAAGTCGAAAATTGCCTCCCTGGTGCCACTGTTCTTTTTGAATCCAGTTTGCTGTTCTGAAATCTCACGATCTACTTTTGACGAGATTCTTTTCAGGATTATTGTCAGGAGGAGTTTCAGTAGATGGCACATAAGACTGATTGTTCTGTAGTCCGAACACTCAATTGCACCCGCTTTCTTGGGTAGCAGTATGAAGATAGAAGTGCGAAGGTCTTCTGGGATGTGCGTTGACTCGTATATTTCATTCATAAGGTCCGTTATCACATCAACACCAAATTCACCCAGTGCTTGCAGCATTTCTGTTGACACCCCATCTATTCCATTTGCCTTCCCTGTTTTCATGCAGTATAGGGCTTTCTCTACTTCTGATCTTAGGATTGTGGGTCCCCGTAGAAAGGACTGTATATGGTTGTCACCTCTGTCCGCATTGAATAGCTCCTCCACGTATTCTTTCCATCTATTGGCGATTTCTTCCACCTCAAAGAGGAGTCTACCTGATTTATCTTTGATACAACCGCCAGATTGAGCGTTTTTATATGTGAATTTCTTGATTTCAGCAAACATTGGTCCAGGGTTTCTCTCATGTGATAGCTTCTCAATACGGTGGCACTTTTCATCAAGCCAGTCTTCTTTAGCTTGGATACACTTTTTCTTTACTGATTTGTCCAGTTCATTGTATCTAGGGGTGCCCTTTGAATGTTTCCGTTCTCTCATAAGATTCAAAATCTCATTGGTCATCCATTCTTTCTTTGCTTCTTTAGATTTTTTGTTTAGCATTTTCTCGTTTGTAGTTGTTATTGCACCTTTAAGAGAGGACCATTGTTTATCAATTCTACTCTTATACGTTTCTTCTGTTTCTTTATTTGTGTCTTCTTGTTCTTCCATAAGACAATAATACCTATTTTCTACTTCTACAGCATATTTCGCTCTTAGCTCCTCGTTTCTAAGTTCAGCTAGGTCGTACTTTATGTGTTCGTCCCTTTTCTGTTTGGGAATTTTTAATTTAACTTTTATTTTCACCATGATGGGAACATGGTCCGATCCAATGTCAGCACCCGGGAAAGTTTTACATTGGGTCACACAGTTTTTGAATCTGGTTTTGATGAGAAAATAATCTATTTGGTTTCTGTATATATCTCCTGGGCTCTTCCAAGTATATAGGCGCCTCTTTGGTTGTTTGAATATGGTGTTTATTATGGTCATGTCGTGGGACTCGCAAAATTGGACCAGACGTTCACCCCTCTCGTTGGACTCTCCTAGACCACAACTTCCCATGCACGGTGAGATTGCTGCGTTTCCAACTTTCGCATTGAAATCCCCCATTACGACAACAATGTCACTTGATTTTATGCATTTGAGGGCCTTGTTTACATTTTCATAATGTGCCTCGACCTCCTCATCTGGGTGATCACTCGTTGGTGCATAAATTTGTAGGAGCACTAAATCAAAAGGTTTAGCTTGGATTTTGCACATTAAGATGCGGTCATTCACAATATCTATTGTTAAATTAATTCAAACACTATTTCAAACAACTTTTTTATTTACAACCCTCTGAATCCAACTTTGTTGTGAATAATTTCCCCACTGGAAAGTGAATCAACACACCATTACTGTAAACATTTAAAGTTTGAGTCGTATTTTATTGCAAATGATGAATAGATCAGAGGAATTCGGCATTGTGAGAAGACAGTTTGGTCTATCACTATCGGTATTTAAAATTAGTAATGTCACTTAAAATATAAGGCCGCATGCAAAAAATCACGGCATCACAATTCGTAACTTTGGAGGAAGTTGCGATATTCCGTACGCACGTACTTGGAACGGACAATAGTTTTGGGCAATATAGGAAAGGTTATAGTGGCGGCTGGCTAAAGCTGTTATTAAACATTGCAACATTCTTGGACAGGTAATACTATGTTTTGTATACTCACCTCGCTTGACCACTGAACTGTACAGCATCAACACGTTTCCTGGGAGGATCCGCTAGTAAAATTGAATATAATATAGATAAATATGTATATTATATATTATGTCTATTAGGTATATAGAGCATTTCTCCATGCTCAATGCACTATATTTCTTTTTCTTTTCTCTCCGGAGCCTTAAATGCACTTCCCCTGTTCAGCGCCCGTCCCTTATTGTTCTTTTCCGCGGTCACTTTTACTAAACTTATCGCTGTCTGGTGACCCATATACGCTCAAATTGATTAGATTAAGCAGAATAGTTGAAAGCACCATATCCACAGGCACAACGCTACGTCAACTTTTACTGTGATCTTTACCCACTTGGTCACTGTCCTAATTCAATATAGTTTACTTTTATTGTAAATAAAAACCAACAATCTTTCGGCTATCGAGGCTATAACTATTCCAAAATTATGGCGATGTTTGTATTTTTGTTTTGTTTTGCTTTGTTTGTTGATTTGTTTTTGTTTTTTTTTAAATTCGATTATTCTTTTCTTTTTTCCTTTACTTTTCTTTTCTATTTTTCTTTTCATCATGTAATATAATCAAGAAGGAGACTAATAGCCTGAGCATTGAGTGATCAATAATTGAACAGGTGCTTAGCAGTTGACTAGCTCTATTTCTCTACATCTAACATTGCAATACAGTTATTATTCCCCTAAAACTCGATAAAAATAAATGTGAGGAAATGTTAAGGTCCAATTTACACCTTGTGACAGATGACTGATAACTTTTCGGATTTCCCCTTTCTAAAAAATATTTAGAATATAAGAAAACTGGGACAATTGAATAAAATCCGAACGTAAATAAATGAATAGATAATATTTAGAATTCTATTTTTTTTTTAATCTTCACATTTTTGTTGTTACTTGGATTCGGTTCCTATGTAGACCTTCTTACAAAACTCAATGAGATAACGATGAAGATCAGATCTCAAATAACTATAAGAGATATCATTAATAGATTTCGACACAGATTCGCTGATGACAACTGAAAATAAGCACAAATCATCTAAAATAATTAGGCATCACACAGTATGAGACATTGGATAAACTAATCAAAATTGATTTGAAAGAATTTCAATCTTCTGAAATTTCCTTTTACCAAGAATTCAAAATTTTCTTAATTATTAAGTTTACAAATGACCTACCTGACTCTGATCTATGGCGAATTTCAAGGTCATCTTCTACACTAGGATTGCGTAGCTTCCGGTCAAGCAGCAAAAAATAGACCACTTTTTCGGTATTATGTCTGAAAGGAAATAAGAATTTTTTAAAAAGTGAAATTGATTTTAATTCAAATTTTTTAAAGATGCCCTGCGGTTGCACCTCTTCTTGGTAGAATTATCTCCCAGAATCAGCTGACAGTTAAGATCTATTTTAGTCACCTTTTGAAAAAAAAACACCATCTCCCAGTCACTTTGATACGACCTAATTCATATCCATGATGATGATGATGGTGGTGGTGGTGATGATGATGATGATGATGATGATGATGATGATGATGATGATGATGATGATGATGATGATGATGAAGTAGTAATATGAGATGGAGGAGGAGGAGGAGGAGGAGGAGGAGGAGGAGGAGGAGGAGGAGGAGGAGGAGGAGGAGGAGGAGGAGGAGGAGAACAATTTCGAAATGATCTATTATGACTGATGGTAAACTGTCTCCTTACTTTTCGTTGAGCAACTCGGAGACAAGTTTTTCCTTGTCCTTAAAACATTGCAAGGAGTTCATTGTAGACAGGACATCGGGATCGAGGTCTTCCACGGACGGTATGATAGAGGTCTGAAATGAACACACGCACACAAGAAACCACAATGTGTTTTAGTGAATGTATTTTACACAAACCTACGTGCACAAAGACACACATACATCACGTGGCATTTTATGAATTTATACTACGCATACGCCCACACACACTCACACGCATACACACACATACACGTTCACACGCGCGCCCTCACACACACACACTCGCACACGCGCGCGCACACACACACACACACACACACACAAACACAGAGTGAGAGAGAGAGAGAGAGAGAGAGAGAGAGAGAGAGAGAGAGAGAGAGAGAGAGAGAGAGAGAGAGGAGAGGAGAAAAAGAAGAGGAAAAAGAAGAAGAAAAAGAAAAAGAAGAAGGAAGTGAGTGTGTGTGTGTGTGTGTGTATGTGTTTGTCTGTGTGTGTGTGTGTATGAGAGAGAGAAAGAAAGTGATATTCAGACAGATATATATATATATATTATATATATATATATATATATTATATATATATATATATATATATATATATATATATATATATATATATATATATATATATATATATATATATATATATATCAAGGAGGACTTTAGAAAGGATGTTCGCCCTCGATTTTCAGCCCCCGCTAGTGGGGGCCATTGGTTGGATAACGATTTCAAGCAAAACTACCACTTTTCTGCCTTGGTACAATTTCCTTGAATGCGCAATAATTGATTCTGTCCTTATAATTTCGGTACTTTATAATAAATTGGTTAAATTGGCGACGACAAGTTTTAAATAATATTTCTTATGTCTTGAATGATATGAAAATATACAAAAAGGAGTGAGCTATCAACAAATTTACAGGCAAGTATGAACTACTTTTCTATGACGCCCTCTTACAAACTGAGTGATTGGGTTTGTTATCTTTTTTGAAATGGAAAGTACGAATCTGATTTCAATATCTTTTAATAACTAGACGTCTATGGCTAATTTAGCGAACCAGAATCTTTGAAAAGTGGTAAGTACGAATAATAATTGCGTAATAATTATTTAAGACATGTTTAGAATTAGCATCTGGCTGTAGTTCCTGCAGACGATAGTTGGACCCATTGTCGTGCTTGCTCTGTCGAGTCGCACAGATATTATGGTGATCAGAATCAGACTCCGACATCCTGATTTGAATTACTGTTTCTTATTTTATTATGAATTATGGCCTGTGGCTTTATATTTATATATTTTTTCTATATGGTTAACTGATAAATATTGACTTTATTGTATAAGTCTAGAGGGACCCTTTGCTCGTCACGTCAACTTCACAACTTGAACTTGAACAGTCCTTTCTATTTCTACTCTACAACTACAGTTGCTAGTCAGTGGGTCTGATATCACCATGCCATATTCATATATGATGGAACTTGGACTCTGAATATATAGTTATGCCCATTACGTGGATCTGGTGTTGCTGATATGACTGTCAATCGTATGGGACTAGTAACTAAGACTCTGAATTTTGCCTCATTTATCTGAGATGTTATTGAGTTACTGTTACAGTTACACTCACTCACTCTATTACTATTATCTCTGTGACTATGGAAAGGAATTATGGATTTTGTCTCATTGATCTAAGATGTAACTCTATTAATCAATTCTATGACTATGGAAGGGAACTATGGATCTGATTCTAATGCTACTCATTGACATTGACTGTAAGGAATGAACTATAGAAGTCATATTTTTTATGAATGGCGCATGTTTTTCCTGTTTTTCTCAGATGTCCCTCTATCAAAAGTTGTAAAACTTATTGTCAACCTCCAAATTTCTCTTAACCGAATAAAGAATTTGGCCCGTATTTAATTGTAGTGCCATATTACAAAAAAAGATTTACTCTTCACGACCAATAAAAAGCCACTTTAAAACCGCTGTCATAAAATTAGAGATTTTACACTGCTAAATATGTAAACAGTTTCGCACCACAAAGTAAGAGATGAATTCATCATTTTTCAAAAAAATCTTGTGACACGGTAGTTCCGGCTAGTTAGTGGTTATGAGTTCACATCATACTATTTTCCGAATAAAAGCAAAACACATTAACTGTTATAAATTAACAACTTATGTAGTTTGCATCCAATTTTGACCTTATAATTTATTGCTTTTTATTTACATTACGTCGCAAATACCGAAGACTGATATGAATCTCTATCTTTAACTCATTTGAACAAGTGATTATATACTCAAAATTGTCAAATTAACATCGAATGTTTATATTAAACTTTGAAAAATTGTATCTATGCATGAACGTTTCACATAGCATTTAAAGTTTTCTTTTAAACCTATAAGCTCTTAAACAATACGATGTGTTACGGAATCTCTTTCGGTTCCTTTCTCGTAAAGTTGCGAAAAGAAGTCTACTTGTATCTGTCGATAAGCCATTAACGAGGACAGCTATGGAATTGGAATTTCACAATCAACCATGAGTTTCGCATGTTATTGTTGTTACGTTGTTGTTGAACACATGCACATTTTGTGGAAACACTGTATCATAAATTGATGAATCTCTACTTTTGACTAGTCTACATTAAATTTATGTAATCCTCTTTGGCATAAATACCAAGCTATTTCTCAAAAAAATTGAACTCAAAATAATGGTGGAAGGCGTAGTGTTCACTTTTATTGGTATTCATCAATAACGTATATTTATTGTTATAAAATGTAAACTTGTCTGTCGTTCCTTCATATTCGGATTTTGTACGAACATCATATAAGTTTCAATTAACTGAACATTCCATTTTAACTAATTCTTTCAAAATGGATAAGCGGAAAATCATAATTTCGACACTATAAATCATTTTTTTGTTCCAATCCTTACCAGTTATCGATTTTAATATAGCTGTAATAAGCGAAATACTTTCCTATTGTTTTAAAAATTCGTGAAAAAAAATTTATTTAGAAAAAATGATCCAGAGGTTCATACACATTTTGCAGCTGTACATCGTGAACAGCTAGCTGAGAAAAAGAAGCAAAAGACGCGCCCCTTATTAAAAATCCGACTATTGTATTCTGAATATATAGTTCTGTCTCATTGATCTGATATGTTACTTGATTAATTAACTGTATGAATATGGAATGGAATGGAATTTGATGCTACTCCATTGACTATATTGAATGAACCAGTACTCTGAATGTTTTTCCTCACATGAACTTTTGCCTCTTGCGGGTCTGATGTTCATGGACGTGATTAGTTAGCAAATTCAAGATGGGGAAAATTGTGGTGTTGCGAATTGCAATGGTACAATGAAACCAACAAATGTTGTGTGTTCAGATTGCCTAAAGAGGAACCAGAACGGTAAACATGGTTAAACAAACTCCCTCCTCGTGATGATATTGAACCACATCCAACAAAATTTGTTATTTGTGAAAGACATTGGTCTGCAGGTGTTCCAATGAAAATTCTACCTGGCAGACCGATCGTCCCTTATAGGGATGAAATAGTGTTCAAAAAATTAAAAAATTAATAAATTCGAGAGATCCTAATTACAACTACTATGTAGTGCATCCCTTAGTAGATATTTTTGTATTCATATTTTTCTTGGGATCAGCCTCCACAGATTACCTCCCTTTGTTGATATTGTACATCTCCTTTCCCCTTCATCGAATTGTTCATCCTCATCCTCACTTTAAATGTACATTCATTAATCAAGCTTCTAAAGAAGTCATCCTGAATCAATCACTATAAGGTCAGTTTTTAGAATATCTAACTACTCATCCTTTCCGTTTCTTGGCTACTCTTATTCACTGCTGATGATAATAATCAT
>NC_088367.1:35362940-35370440 GCF_034508935.2 Berghia stephanieae | reverse complement strand
ATGATCATCATCATCATCATCATCATCATATATTATTATTATTTTATTATTATTATTATTATTATTATTTTTAAATTATTATATTATTATTATTTTATATTATTATTATATTATTATTATTATTATTATTATTATTATTATTATTATTATTATTATATTATTATTATTATATTATTATTATTATTATTATATTATTATTATTATTATTATTATTATTATTATTATTATTATTATTATTATTATATTATTATTATTATTATTATTATTATTATTATTATTATTATTATTATTATTATTATTTTATTATTATTATTATTATTATTATTTATTATTATTATTATTATATATTATTATTATTATTATTATTATTATCATTATATTGTTATTATTATCATTATTATTGATGATGATGATGCAAAATGCGAAAATATGTCCCCCTCAAAGTAATCAAAAGACTCTCGCATGTCAGTTGCGACATACCATCGACGGGTTTGATGTGATTATCCACTTACAATAGGTATCCTGGTCTTTCTAATGTGTCATTAACCAGTTAACTGCCGTTAGCTTCACGAAGTCCCAGGTTTCAGATTTGTTGCCAAGACGAGGGTCAGTTAAATCGATCGATATTTGGAGGACGAGCATTTTGGCCAATGTTTAAAATAATATATGTATTTCCCGAGTACGACAGTTAACTGGTAAACTCTTCTGCTAAGCACTAAAGTAAATATGAAATGAAGATGCTTTGCAGACACAAGGGATAAATACACTCAGATAGGTAAAAAATGTCAACACATCGATAAATGAATCACTCAAAATAATATTCATTATTATATTTAAGTACCAATGCTACACATACAATTTAAATAAAAAGTCATTCATCCATGCTTGGAATTAAAAAAAAAACCAATATAATCATAAAAAGATAAATCATGGAGATATTGAAAAGAGAATGAGAGGTGTTATGTGAGCGACATTAATCATAAGTGAAAATTGATGTGGTCTCAAGAGTAAGGGACAATTGGCATTTAGTTGGCGATTTAGAAGCCTTTCTCCTCTCAGTAAACTGGTTGTGGTGTCTCGATTATTTTCATGATATTGAAACAATAGACTATCAATTGGAAATAAAGTTTATTAGAATTTAATCCAGCTATTAAGATATCATTCAAATTTTGGAATACAAGTTGTAGACAGTTCAAAGTCAAACTGATCATACAACTTTGCAGCTTGGCGCGGCTTTGTTTTAACAATTCAAGGGAGAGCATAGATCTATTAATTGATGCAGAGTGTTTAAAAGTTTTTGTGTTCTAAATATTAAGTTTTTAATGACAGAGCTAGGATAATAATAATAATCGCAAAATCATGGTAAAAATGACACTTAAAATACAAAATAAAATAATGTAATTGTGGTGTTTAAGTATTAAGCAATTCAACGGACAAAATACCACGGATGAATCGATACCCAAATCTACTAATGTTATTATTTTAAGCAAAACAGTGGAGATATATGACAAAGTAGTAGAACCTAGATTTTCTTTCAATCTTAACAAAACCAAAATTGAAAAATCGAATATGCTCAGATTCGATCTATTTTGTTAAAACATTGTTATTAGATTTATAATTGTATACATATAGGTGTGGAAGCTAACCGCTAACGATAGAATAACACATTTTAAAAACAGGCTTTAAATAATTTGCCGTACTATCAAAAAACGCATTTTAAAGTTTTGGCTAGATTTCAAAAAGTCCCAGGTTTAAAAGTATCTGATAAGCTTAGAGTCATTATAATCGATCGATATTTGAAGGAAGAGTTTTATGGCCAAAATTGTTTAATGTGTTGCTTGTTGTTTTTTATTTCAGAGTACGACAGTAATGTCATATAACCTAAAATTCAAATCCATAAGCCACCCATTATCTGAATAATAATAATAATAATTTTAAAATGATGCAAATTAATTGATTTTGTGCGGCTTAGGTCAGGGTTTTGTGTCTGATGTGGGCGTCGCAAAGTTGAGTCTTTGGAAAAGGCTCTTTACCCACATGTTTAAACCAAGGTTAATGGTTTGAAATGGTTAACTGGCCTTGAACACCTGTATTTCTAATAAGGGAAATTATCTTACAAGCTGCATATATCGTCTTACATGTTCATTGTTACTATTGGCTTGGGAAGGACCCATAAAATAAAACCTCATGCTCTTTTTTTCGTTCATAATTGAGGAATTTCATAATTTTTTTTTTTCAAAATGTAATCTATGAGAAAGGAATTGGTTCAACAATCGATATAAATGTAATCAAAACAAACGAGTATTTGATCAGTGACCAAATGGGTACCATTGGTTACAAAAGCCCTAGCGATGTGTTCATGTGATACGGCATTCGACCCGGGGTTAATCATACACCTGGATATGGGCAACCACATGCATTTTTAGTGTTGGTACCAACTGCGCTTAAAATCGAGTTATTATAAAGGCTTTTATCCATCCTGCAGCAGATGGACTTCTAAATTGTGGATGCTACCTTTTAAGCAACGCAATGCGATTTTATAATCTTGTATGATTCGAGGCTTGCGATTGCATTTCCATGGTTCAAGTCCCGCCGCAGACGGTACAAAAAAGATTCGTCGGTTAGTAAAGGCTCTTTACTAGGACTTTCTCACTACATTCACGTGTAAAATGAGTACCTGGCCAGAGACACCGTTCTTTCAGTGGGAAAAATTTACCTCTTATAAAGCGTTTTGGAACCAATAAACGAAAGTCACCTACATTAAAACTTTCGTTTTTAAAAGCTCACTTATAATAAAATTGCACAACATCAAATGATAGACCCGTCTGTTGAGGAGACGTGAGAGGAAAATGATCAATTTTATAAAAACAAAAAAGTCAAGGTGTGATCAAAATAAGGCCACATATGAAAGCAACAGTTCTTGGGTGAAACATTACATACATCAAAACTATGTACCATACTGTAGAGTTTTTGCCAAGATGAGTATCATTTAAATTAATCGATATTTGAAGGACGAGCTTTCTGACCAATTTCGTTAAATACAAGTTGTTTTTTTCCAGAGTATGGCAGTTAACTGGTTAAAATTGCGTCTTCTCGACGCTTTCAATGAAGTGATAAGCCAGACAAATTAAATGAGCTTAAGAATACACTGTGTAAATTGCAAGTCCCTGACCTCAGAAAATACTGTGAACAAATCCCTATATAAAAACATTGAGTATATTTTAGAGGCTATTTCCACAGATATGTCTTTAGTCTAATGCATATGTTACGGTGCAAGAAAATGAAGCAGTATTATGAATCAAATGTCATTAAAATTTCTTTATGTGGGATTTTTATTTGCTTCACCTGTTCCACTAAAACAAAAAGGTAAAAAAGTAATATCTGATATTATGAAGGAGGTAACCAAAATTAAAAGTAAACATATCTCAGATGATGGTATTTATAATGATGATGATGATGATGAGGAGGAGGAGGAGGAGGAGGAGGAGGAGGAGGAGGAGGAGGAGGAGGATATTGATGTTTACAATCATGATTAAACTAACATCAAACCATTGAAGTTTTACGTCAAACGTTAACAAAAGAAGAACAAAAAGTCACCAGACCATAAAGGCACACGACATTTAAATAAACAACTACAGGCAGGAAGCATTCACCTGGACCACCTGTGCTACGGGCAGTTCTAATTCTATGTGTCCAATGGTATCACTAGATCACAGGGGAGGAGGGATGCGTGCCGCAAGCATAAAGGAAGAAAATCACCAATCAATAAACGACAATAAAAATGATAAATATGTAGATAGTATTATGTGGAATTATACAATGCATGTGACAACAAGGGAAAATGTTATGGCCACTGTCACTGCAATGTTAAATGAGAGCAGACATTTCTAGTAGTACTATTTATGTTTTTGCAAATCTGACAGCTACCTGGATACAAGACATCAGGCGATTGGGGTTTGTGTGGGGTTTTTTTTGTTTCTTGTTGTTGTTGTTGTTTGTTTGGGTTTTTTGTTTGTTTTTGTTTTTGTTTTGTTTTTGTTTTGTTTTTGTTTTGTTTTTGTTTTGTTTTTGCTTGTGTTTTGTTTTGGTTTTGTTTTGTTTTGTTTTGTTTTTGTTTGTTTGTTTGTTTGTTTTTGTTTTTGTTTTTGTTTTGTTTTTTTGTTTTTTGGGGGGGGGGGGGCATAATATCAACTATTTAGAAAATAATGGTCGTGTTCACTCATAGGAAATAGTTGTTCAGCTAAAATCGAATAATTTAGATGCTCGAAAAACTTAAATGAAATCTACATTTTGTCTTGAAAAGTCTGCATGTACATCAATGCCAATTAAAACATCTACGAGTAATATAATTCGACGTTAATTTACTTATCATGACCTTTTAAGATTACTTTTCGATGTCCAATAAAATCAGCTATGATTGAATCATTCGAGAAAGTTCTATCTAGCATATTGTAGATTTACTAAAGAAGCAGAGAGAACGTTTGCTTCTTATTCCAGAAGAGGCTGTCTGAGCTCTACCACACTATTGAGTTGCCCATAGAAAAAATGGGGAAAAAACCTTTCGAAATGGGGCAAAAATCTCGATTATTGTTAAATTTTAATAATTGTCACACCCTTTTTTGGCATATTGTTCCTATTTGCTGCATGCCATGTTTCCCATCTCCTGAATGTTTTGCCTTTTCCTAATGCAATTAGCTCATGATGTGAGTATCGTTTTCCCTACGATTTTATCAAGCGTCCTATTTTGTTCCTAAAACTTTTATTATTCTATTATTCCACTTTTAAGCCCCATAAACATCAAAGTTGCCAAATAACAGCAACAAAAAAAAAAAAGGAAAATCGAAAATAAATATTTTTTAAAATCGAAATCAATTCAAAGCGGTTTTGAAAGATTAATCGTATTTTTATAATTCTGACGACTCTCGGTTATACAAGCAATCTCAAAATTCGACGGTAATACGGTAAGGTCTTGAAATGTCTTGAACGTTGTGGGCCTACCTTGCCTTTTCCTATGTTCACACGTCGACAATAGTTATGTTTCAGTAGTGTACGATATTTTCATGTAAATGCAGAATAAGACTTTTTCTGTTATATTATAGTAAACTCATTCGATCAAAATACTTGTATTAAGTGTTTGTTTTAAAACAGTTGTATTTTGTTGTTGTAAATGTATGATTCTCTTTCTTAACTTATAAAAGGGATTTCTATTTGGTGGATTTAGCAAAGAAGGCAGAAGCGATCCTGAAAGAAAAGCAAATTATTGAGCATACAAAATTGTACAGTGAAACATTGATTACAGTGCTAGGCTATTAGGCTGATCTAAAACGGTTAAAACCAACGACAGCAGAAATCTGTGACGACATTCACGTTATGCACTTTGGATGGCTAAAAAATGGACAACAAAGACACGTCATTGGTTAGTTGATAGGGGAAAACCATCACGTGGTCGTGAAACTGGGTCACTGGAATACCTGGACTATTTGCATCATGGGTAACTCTACTTCCAGGTCTTGCTTAGATCCCCTATAATAAAACCAAGAATTTACATAGGCTTTGTATGTAATGAGTAGAATTCTCAATATAAGAAAAACTACAAAACCAAGTCCGTTTTACATATAAAACTAAATTTATCCTGATTTTGCAGTTGTTTGATATTCTAAGAAATCTGATGACATAATTTGTATAGCGAAGTCAAACATCATTAGTCAAAAAATCCCCACCTTTGTTTCATATTTCATTGTACTGGTATATTATAGATGTTATTGGCAATGATGATGGTGGTGGTGCAGGTTATACTAGTACTCGTAATGATGGAGGTAAGAGTTCTGATGGTTGCTGTTGACTATCATTGCATATCGGAACTTGATCACCGACTCATTAAAACAATATTTTGCAATACTGATTTGCTGACAGTATATAATTATGTAGTATTTATATTTCCTCTAATTTGTACTGGGTCATTTGTCGTGAGTGGTGAGTCATGTTTTGATGTCAAGTTCAAATTTGTAAACATCGGAAAGTGTTATCGCGTTGATTAAAGGCGGGGTGGGGGTGGGGTCTCGATAGCTCACTTGGTAAAACACACTTACTTGAAAAGCAAAGAGAACAGTATATCAGTCCCAGGTACAGGGGAATTTTTTGTTTGTTTTGTTTTGTTTTTTGTTTTTTTGTTTTTTGTTGTTTTTGTTTTTTTGCTTTATGTTTGGTGAGGAAGGGCGGATGGTGGCTGAGCCGTCAATTTTATCATCAGTTATCGGGTGGCTGGATCTGTTGGATCTAGCGAAATGAAGATTGCAATAGACAGCATCCAATACAAAGGGTCATTATTTTCCGTTCAAACGTACAGCAACCGTGATAAAGTTCGACACAGTATCGGCCCTTTTAGAAGCTAACCTTGTTCTTCTTCAGGTGTCAGACTATCACATTTTGGATTACCTTACATTATACAATTCAATGAAACTGATAAATAATTCAATCTTGGCGACTTTCTGTGTCGAACATTACAAACATGACAGTTTGTCACCACCTCTGTTCATTTAATCTGTGTAAAATGATACTGGTCTTGACATGTTTGTGCGTAAGTTTAAAGTTATCAATGTTATTAAGTATACATACAGAAGAATGTCAACATCATCGGTTATAATTCATTTGAATTACACGCATTACATTATTACGAATAACGAAATCAAATTAATTATATTGGATTACTCACACTAAAACCCAGCTGTGCCGCATGACGTCTTCAAGCTGAACATGGAAAATGAAAATGAAGAAAAGGTTATGATGCTAATTTCATTTTCAGCAGTTTACAAAATTCAAGAAGAAAAACGTGGTAAAATTTCGAAAAAGTTGTGCATTTATTCAGTTTAGATTTTGCACAAAAATAGAGGGTCATGAAAGCCTGCGTTCCAGTCATCTGGCAATTCAGTAAGGAAAAGTGACATTCAGCCAGTTTCTAACAGCTTCAAAGTAAAGAATTAGGAAGTAGGCATTGCTGTAAGATAAAGATCTGAAAGAAGTGTGCATGAAACTGTGCCAAAGCAAGAAAGAAAAATATAAAAAAAAGAAAAATCCATCCCCCCAAAATTCTTTGGTATGCTTTTTATCTTATGTTTGTCTGTCCAGCTCTGCCTGGCACTGTTTCTTACACACTTTTTCGGATCTCTAACAGATTCACTTCTGAACCTCCCTACCCCCCCCCCCCCCCCCCCCCTTTTCTCCTATGTATCCAGACTTAATTCCCACTATGTTTCCAGACTTAATCGATCGAGATTTAAAGTAAAAGTGTAATGGCCGAGTTAGAAAATACATGTTTTATTGTCCGTGAAGGGCTGTATGAATGCATTTTAAGCAGGGACTTACCGTGAGCCTTTTGTCGGAGTGTACCTCTATCATACCGCGTAGTAAATTCTGACAGTCTAAAGGGACAAAATGAGGAATGTGGAATACGCCCTTCTTTACTTTTTCAAGGAGTTGTCGGAGGTTATCGTCGTCGAAAGG
>NC_088367.1:35330440-35360440 GCF_034508935.2 Berghia stephanieae | reverse complement strand
GTTGCTCTCAATAAGGCTTATGAGACCAAAGTCATACAGGGCGCAACCCATCGTTTCTTGAGACTGCTACTACTACTACTACTACTACTACTACTACTACTACTACTACTACTACTACTACTACTACTACTACTACTACTACTACTACTACTACTACTACTACTACTACTACTACTACTACTACTACTACTACTACTACTCATCATCATCATCATCATCATAATCATTATTATTATTATTATCATTATTATTATTATTATTATTATTATTATTATTATTATTATTATTATTATTATTATTATTGTTATTATTATTATTATTATTGTCATTAGTATTATTATTGTAAATATTGGTGTTATTACTATTGTTGTATATTTTGTGGTCATTAATGTTATCATATTGGTGTTATTACCATTGTTGTATATTTTGTGGTCATTAATGTTATCATTATATTTTTTGGTATTTTTTTGGTTTCATTAACCATTTTTTTCACTTTCATTTATGTTGCCATCAAATTTTATGACTTATTGGCGAAAGCCTAAGAGTAAATAAACTTGTCAAACTTACCACTAGAAGGGCATATAAAATAACACCACAGCTCCAAACATCAGCTTTTCTTCCATCGTATTTTTCACCCTGTTTGAAAAAAATAAAAATCAATTGTTAGCATGTTGTATTTCTATTGTAGTATCAAGACGGATCTACATTTATTTAAAAACCAACAAAACAGATTCAATCAATAAGATGCCTAATAGTTTATCAGAGGGAGATGATTTGCGAGGCAAATAACTTGTACCCTATCGCCTCATAACGGAATTATGGTTTGACACTAAAATTTAATTGTATTGAGAGAATGGACCAGTCCCGTGATTGGTGATTTAAGAATAATGACAAGGTCGGAAAACCCGGGACTTGCATCTAATCGTTGTGGCTTGTGCGCATGGGTTGGTGGGTTCTGTTATTTTCGTTCATTCGTAGGAAACCATCAAGGCTTATAAGAAATGTTGGTTACCTCTCAGTTGTCCTGATGATAGTATCCACTGGTTTGGACACAACTAGGGGACAGAGTCGCTGACAAATGTTTTCCCTCATATTCCAAAACATGAAAGTTGGATTACTTATTGATTATTTATATTCTGTGGTAATGGACATACTGTCTCAAAGCGACAAAAAATGTTAATGTAACACATCTGTTCATTCCCTCTATAGAACATTTCTTTAACACTTTATTCAAACCCAACAACTCAGTTGATAGAGCACTCGCTTCACACGCAAAGGGATCAAGTTCAACCACGGATGAAGTCAATTTTTTTTTCTGACCCCGCTGTCTGTCTGACGGAAAATACTTTGAGAAGCGCCCTGTCTAAACGGTGGCACACAGTTATTAATGTCTATTTCAAGCTATAGAAACTTTAATAAACTCTAGCTCCCTGGACCCAATGCCTCGAGACCACTTTTATTCATTCCGACATAACGTTTTCGGACGACAGGTCACATATCATCTATATAATAAAGCCTGTGTGATTATATCTCACTAAAATATTGATGATATACGTTTAGGTAAACTACTCACAACATCCGCCAGCCAAATTGAACATACCAACACACAAAACTGTATGTAACCGTTAATGTTTTATTGATGTTGTGCGTTTAGATAAACTACTCATAACATCTGCCAGCCAGATGTAACCTATCAACACATAAAACTATGTGAAATCATCATACATGTTTATAGTCTGAGTGAGAGCTTATCATTAACACGGCTTTCTAAAAAATAATAAAGAACTGAGTGACGATAATTTCATTCCATCTATAATTTAGTAATAACTAATCACTATCAGGCTGTCTAAATAATACCAAACAGTTGAGTAACGTCAACTTTGAGGGAGAAGAGAGAGAGAGAGAGAGTGTGTGTGTGTGTGTGTGTGTGTGTGTTTGTGTGTGAGAGAGAGAGAAAGAAAGACACACACACACACACACAGAGAGAGTGAGAGAGAGGGAGAGAGAGAGAGAGAGAGAGAGAGAGAGAGGGAGGGGGGGGGGAATGGGAGAAACTAGGAATGCTAACCAGTCGATATTTGTCCAATCAAAATCACCCGGCATGCTCGCTCGGACAAATATAGCTGGTTGTTTACAAATAATAAATAAATAATGATAAATAAATAATAAAATTCCCATTATTCATCCCAATATATCTCTTGGGTCTATTCTAAGAGAAGACTGGAATAACCCAGGCGTCAGCCGCAGTGCAGCGCCGGAAATTGAGCTAGGACGAGGTGACTTGCTCAAGGTACACATCGCAGCGGCCGGTGATCGAACTCGGTACCGTTCGGGTACGTAAGAAAGATCGTACCGCTGATCCACATGAAATTGGTGTTATTGTGCTCTTTGTTTTCTTTTTTGTTTGTTTTATTTTTTTTTAAAGGTTGGTTAGGTGTGTGTTTACACCGAAGATGTACGAGGTTTGCTGGTCTAAAATAATCAACGATATTTGAGTATCTCTTTCTCGGCAATGAATCCAACATTTTTATCACAAACAAGTATCTAAGCTTTTTCTAGAATAAATCAAACATGCCACGGTTTCAATTTCTATCTATGCCACTTTAGTCTAGAAGCATACCATGGGAGGTCGGGAGACCCGCCTTTTCGGTCGCATTGTATCTGTAAACTCTTCCTGTTGGTCGTGACATATATTGGGTGCGATATAAAAAAATAGAAAAAAATTTATGACGCTATTTTAGTACGAAGTAGACACTAAAAATATTCGAAAATTAACAAGCAACAAGACCAAAACCTTAAGTTATATCTGCAAAGATTAATAAAAATGCTTGCTTGGTTAAGAAAATATCTATGCCGGTTGTATCAAAATCGTATAGAAATCACGATCGAAAGTTTCCAACTTATTTGCGTCTTGTTTTAGCAGTGCAGTAATAGTGTAAGATCTGGTTGAAAGCATATGACAGGTCAGTGCAAAGTCTGGCATTTTTACTTCTTACAATGCTACATAAATCATATTGATTTATTTCCTAAGATGAATAGCCTCCAATGTACCTCGTGTCCCAAGGAGTACACATTTGGCCATTGATAGTTTATAAGGGTGGTACAACGGTTTACATTCCATTCAAAAAGTATGTAATCATTATTTAAGACAATAGAACATCAATTTGGTCATGATAAAAAAAATCCTACGGATCAGTCACCAACCAAAATGACGGATCGAAAGATCCCATCAAAATTTAAGATTTACCTACGTCCTTAATCTTCGATATGGCATTTGCATTTTGGGGTGTGGTTATTAAAACATTCGTGGCATTTTCAACATATTTTTTGAAAAATTGTATACCTACATATTTTGAACAATTGGGTTTGATTGTGGTAAAATTTCAGCCTTGTATAATTTACAGTCTCGCGCTGCAGGCTTCTAAACTTTTCAGAAAAGTGAGTGCGATGTTTGTTTCCAAGCCAGAAGTGATGCTAAAGCTCTATTCTCAACACAAACATATAACATAGATATGATTGAGACATTGAGTAAGCTCCTCTCTGAATTAATACTCACCCCTAATTTCGGAGCTTACTCTATAATATTATATCAATCGTCTCTATGTTACGACATCTTTCTAAGGGTTCCTTTCATGTTACGGACAGTATTTGTCTGTTTTGTCTCAGGACAATGCGGTTATCTTGAACCCTCTATAAAACAACATGAAACAGTCGGGATGAAATGAAATGCTGAAAACCACATGTAAAATAAAAATCACTTGAATTACAATATTTTTGCTCTACCCAGTTCAGGAATCGACATTCATTATTTTATATAGAACGTTTATCTCACTCGCATTGAAGACGAAAAAAATGAGTTTTCTGTGTCTGGAAAATTCCGAAAAAAAATATTATTGAGGCGATGGTTCCATGAAAACAAAGTAGTCCATCAAAGCCACTAAGCCCATAAAGCCGGAGTTTATCCCGGATGATAGCAATTGCTTGCTACCCTCTGGATAGGACGCTAGTCTATCACAAAGTACTTACCGCAAGATCTAACAGACCCAGCTACCCAATGACTGATGGCTTGACAAGGGAGGGGGGGGGGTTGGGGGGGGGCGGAATCGATCTCGGCCCCTTTGCGGTATGAAGCGAGTGCCCTACCAAGTGAGTTATCAATTCCCTCAGCGATGGTTCACATCCTTACTTAATGTAGTGTTAGGTATGTTGAAGATATACACTTACCCTTATAACCTCCGGACATGCGTAGTGAGGGGACCTGTGAAAAATGATTTTTAAAATCAAGTAAATATAAAACAATAAAAATGTAGAAAACTATACTATAACAAATATCTTAGCGTTGTTTGTTAAATTGAAACATTTTAGATGGTTATCAAATCATTAAATGCGAGCTCGGATCTAAATAACGTCTTAATTAAACTGATTGTAGCAATAATATCATTATCAACGCGGTGTGAAGTTAAAATAAAACATCAGATGGGCATTTGCTATACAAATCTTAAAGTATATCCACCTTTTATCCACCTTGGCGAGAACGTCGTCATCTTCTTCTTCTTCTTCTTCTTCTTCTTCTTCTTCTTCTTCTTCTTCTTCTTCTTCTTCTTCTTCTTCTTCTTCTTCTTCTTCTACTACTAGTACTACTACTACTACTACTACTACTACTACTACTACTACTACTACTACTACAACTACTACTACTACTACTACTACTAATACTATTACTACTACTACTACTACTACTACTAATACTACTACTACTTCTACTACTACTACTACTACTACTACTACTACTACTACTACTACTACTACTACTAATACTAATACTACTACTACTACAAATACTACTACTACTACTTCATGAGGTATAGTAATCGCTAAAGAAATGGGGGTGGAGAGGACCAATCTACATTTATAAATGATTTTTACTATCAGCAAATCAATTGGTCAGTTGGTGTAATTATTTACTATAATTTGTCGTTTCTTTTCAGTCTTTAAGGCAGATCGGTAGTAATACTCATTTGGACTTGTGGGGCGATTTATGTGATGATGGTGTATCTGCGAGTGTCATATCTGGAACATAAAACTAAAAGCTCGTCGGATGACAGGAACCAATGCTTGCAATGATTAAAAGACGGAATTTTGTATGGTTTGGATCTCTGGCCAGACATGGCAGCTCGTGCAAGACAGTCATGCAAGTTTCGGTGGAAGGTCAAAGAAGCAGAGGAAGACAAACGAAAATGTGGCTGGATGTTATGGTCCAAGAGAGATAATCTAAATATTATCTCCTACTCCGACGTGGCTAACGTAATTTAGAGTTGTCCTCAACTATGGTCACGTGCCTAATGCACGGACCTTGGTTGAGTGAATTTTTAGTTGAGTCTCTGTGAAGCGTGTTAGTTAGAGTGTGAGGATGTGTGTGTGTGTGTGTGTGTGTGTGTGTGTATGTGGAAAAAGAGATGACCGGTTGTCTGATATAATATTGAAAATGGAACTACGTGTTTAAATGTTTGTAAGTATGTCGTCCAGGTATGGTTCTATAGTTTCATAATAAATGTTTTATTGTTTTTAAAACATTTTAGTTATTCATTTAATTTAATTTAGTAACATATCCATCTTATTTACCATATATTCTTTGGTGTACACTTACGGAAGCTGTCCGATCTAGATCACCCTCTTTCTGTCTATCTCTATTTCTCTTCTTCTTTCCATCTTGGCTCATCATAATCTTATAGGTGAGCCCGGAGACTTCTTCTATCTGTGGGTTATTCTCTATTTTGTTACTGGTCGCATTTGTCTACAGTCTAAGGACAAAGCTGTTTCCTTGAACCCTATATTTAAAAAAAAACCCTTAACATCTTTCATTCTATATAATGTTACGGGCCGCATTTGTCTGCGGTTATTTTGAACCTCTATACAAAACAATCCATAACACTGGATAGCATCATAGAACGGACATGTTTGACGCTATATGAGCTGATAGATGAAACCCAATGACCGAGATGTGTGGCACCGTGTTGTGAAGGTTACATCTCGCCAAGGACGATCATCGGGTCATGGGAATGTATTATTATTATTATTATTATTATTATTATTATTATTATTAGTAGTAGTAGTAGTAGTAGTAGTAGTAGTAGTAGTAGTAGTAGTAGTAGTAGGAGGAGGAGGAGGAGGAGGAGGAGTAGTATTAGTAGTAGTAGTAGTAGTAGTAGTAGTAGTAGTAGTAGTAGTAGTAGTAGTAGTAGTAGTAGTAGTAGTAGTAGTAGTAGTAGAAGAAGTAATTTCTGCCAAATCTAACGGACCCAACTGCCAATCAGTGTTAAGCTGAGTGGACAGATGAGTCAGAAAAAATCGACTAGCCCTGGATCGAAACTGGCCCCTTTGCTTGATGCAAGAATGGTCTTCCCCCATCTCCAACCAACCACTCACAGCAACTTGAGTCAGGGCATATTATGTGCCACTTTAGAACCCCAAAAACAACCTGCGGCTGAAATATGTATAATTTTGCAGTCAATAAGGAAGGCAAGCTCTCGAACTTGAGTTACTGATAAACCAAAGTGTTGTTGCAGATGAAACACGACAACTTCAAGGTTAGACTGAAGACAGAATATTTTAGATTAACGTTTCCTTAATATTTCAAAATCACTTTCTATTTATTTATTTATTTATTTTAAAATATTTATAATTAAATTTTAGATATTTATAGATGTTTCATTACGAGTTACAAAGTGACTTTATATTTGTTTTGTTAAAATGAAAAATGAGAATGGTAATTATAGCATAACATAACTGCTTGGACCCCCCCCCCCCCCCCCCCCCCCGCACACACACACACACCCCACCCCTTTTCTTCCCTTTTACCATCACCCAAAGTAAGAGACGGAGCATAAATTCGCGACTCTAGAAAACTGACGATCATGTCTTTTCATTACTATCTCTGACAGTGGTAATAATTTTGAAGTCAATAAGAAAGCTATGCTCCTCGAACTCGTGACTTATTGATGATATTAAAGTGACAAATGGTGGCACGCCTGACAGGTAATCAGGAGATCTGAGGTTCAATCCGCAGTCGAAGGAAGCTAATATTTTGAAATGCTTCTTATTCTTGTATTTTTCTCTCCACTTTGTCTGGCACTGTTTCATACACTGTTTTTCAGATCATTGATGATTGTAGGCATTGAAATGAAACATTCACCAGTTCTAACCGCCAGATAATTCAGCTGGGCGTAATCTTTTTAGACATTTTTAGTCTGATTGAGAGAATTTAGTGATGACTAATCATCCAACTAACGATCTAAAACAATTAACAAAGAGCTGTGTGATGCTATCTTCATTTGCTCTATACCAAAGAGTGATGTAGCAAATACAGATGAAACGCGACAACTGTTTCATTCCAGTGCTACAGAGTGAGGAGTTGGCTTCTCTCCCCTTGAGAGATAGCTTCTAGGAAGAGGACGCGATTATGGTTATTTGTCAGGTCTAACCTGGGGGAATTTGGGACTGATTAGGTTGTTATTGGAAATGGGTCGCTGTCTGACTGACGGGTTTGAGGATGTGTAGAATGGTTAGTTAGAGAATGGATGGATGGATTCCAGGTAATATGTGACCCATCATATTAAGCCGGATTCTTTAGATCAGGAAAATTCAATTTATTGACGCTATGCGTTTAGTTTTTAAATACTCACAACATACGTCAGCCTGATATAACAAATCTATGTGTAACCTTAAACGTTTATAGTCGGAATAATATATTTTAGTGAGAACTGCTGATAAAGATGGCTGACTAAAATCAATAACAAAGTCTACAAAAGATGAGACTAAGATCAAGTTGATCGTTATAATACTGTTCGTGGTTTTATTTATTCTGAATGTGCGAAATATTCTAATTTGGTGGTTCCTCTGTGATCTCTTGTTTCTATGCCCTGCAAGTTATTAATATGGGTGTATTTTTAATATTATCCTAGTATGAGCCCCGGGTTATTCGATCAAGATACAATGCTTACACCTGTGAAAATTACGTCAATTATTGTATATTTTATTAAAACTGAAAATTTCAATTGTTCTATTTTTACTCATGAATGAGAGAGAATGTGGATAGTTAAATAAATTAGAGATTGGGTTGGCGAGAGAGTATGAAGATGGATTGATGATATATAAATGTGAATGAGTATGGATAAATTGTGGAATTAGAAACTGGATGGGAAGAACGGAGAGAGAGAGAGAGAGAGAGAGAGAGAGAGAGAGAGAGAGAGAGAGAGAGAGAGAGAGAGAGAGAGTAGGGGTGGGTAAATGTTAAACTGGATAAATGCGAGAGAATAGGTATGGACTTGGAGATTAGAGAACGGATTGGTGAGTTAGAGAATGGATAGATGAGATGTGAGAGAATATGTATGGGTTAGGAAAGTTAGAGGACGGATTGAAGATTTAGAATATGTATTGATAGCATGAACGGGATATGTCTGTTTTATGGCAGTTAGAGAATGGATTGGTGAGTTAGAGAATGGATAGATGAGATGTGAGAGAATATGCATGGGTAAGGAAAGTTAGAGGACGGATTGAAGATTTAGAGAATGGGTAGATCAGATGAGATGTGAGAGAATATGTATGGATTAAGAAAGTTAAAGAATGGAATGATGATTTAGAATATATATTGATAGCATGAACGGGATATGTCTGTTTTATAGCAGTTAGAGAATGGATTGGTAAGTTAATGAGTGGATGATTAAGAGTGGAACAAGGATAAATGAATGGATGATACAGAAAGAGGGGAAAGCATAGAGATGGAACGAAATTGACGTCAATTTGTTATTGATGATAAGTTCTCACTAACTTCTATCAATCAGACTATTAACGTTGAAGGTTACAAAGTGTTGTCTTAGTACGTTATATTCGGCTAGCGAATTCTGTGAATATTTTAACTAAAGGCATGGCATCAATAGATGAATGGGTGTTCGAAAATAAAATGGATGGGGGTCATTTGATAAGTTAGATAATGGATGTACGAAACGAGAGAATGGACGACTGAAAGAAAGGTAAAGAAAGGCTAGAAAATAAAACGATAGATAGGTGGGTAAGGTAGAACGTGTTGATAAAATAACCAGTGATAAAGAATGGACGGGTGAGAGTGTGTGGGGTGGGAGGGGGGGGGGAAGAAAGAAAGAGGGAGAGAGAGAGAGAGAGAAGAGAGAGAGAGAGAGGAGAGAGAGAGAGAGAGAGCGAGAGAGAGAGAGAGAGAAGGGGGGGGGGGGGAAAGAGAGATAAATAAATATACATATATAAATATATATATATATATATATATATATATATATATATATATATATATATATATATATATATATATATAGAGAGAGAGAGAGAGAGAGAGAGAGAGAGAGAGAGAGAGAGAGAGAGACTATGGATTGACATTAACCATTTTGTTTGACATTGTGGTAGTTGAACTCAGTCACCTCACTGCTAAGAAACCATGAAGAGCTTTCGTATGATTTCTTTATTTTTTTGTCATAGGACAACACAAAAGCGAGGTCAATGTGTTTAACGCATTCCTTTCATGACATAGATATTCTAGTTGGATAAGAGTATCGCGCGTGAGCTGAAAGAATATTATGCCTCCTCTACCGCCAAACTGATAGGATTGGACTGTTAGGCTTATCTTTGAAACTTAATACTTAATACACATCACAGCGTATAATATCTGAGGTATAGCTAATATATTTTAAAGAAAAAATACTACAGAACGATTATTGATTGCTTAAAGCGCTATCTATCAACATCTGCAAAGAAAAAAAGCCTCTTTGGTTAAATACCACTTACACGACTTGAGATGCAATTGAAAAATTGTAAAGGTCACGGATCGTATTAAGGCTGACAATATACATTGCTGTGTAAATGTTTATAGTATACTTTTCAACTTCACGTTCATTTTCTCTGTTATGTTATCCTTAACATTGCATTCAGACTCGGTGGTATGAGCGGTATCTTTTCCATTGTGCGCGTGGTTGTTTCAAAGGTCAGACAGACGTTTAATGTGCTAGTTTTATAACAGGTGAGCTGATGACAAATGTAGGATAAAGCATGTAGGTAGAAAAAATGTCAGATGAAAACAAAAAATTCCAGCAATTGTATCCCCTATTGAGCTAAATTTGGTAGGCAGTTTTCTAAAACTCGTTCTCATTCTTGTCGTTGAGATAATTAGGACATTTTCTTATGCAATCTCTCTTTGAGACTATGCTTGTATTGCGACGTTATCTTAATTTGATATCAACTCAAAGAAACTTCTTTGTGCCAATTGCAATGTGGAATAAAAGCTGATTTTTTTTTCAATTTAGCGCGTGAAATAAAAATCCCCAAAAAGTGGGAAAAAATTGACTTAAACGATTTTGAATAATCACTCCTCAATTGGCACTGAACAGATACTGGGAAAATCTGGCGTTGTGGTCCCTAACGTTCTTACGGATTTCCACTAAGCATTGAATTCCCATGTGCAACTTCCGATATCAATTTGCCAAACATTGACACGACACTCATAACAATAAGCTTGTACCTCAGTGGCATTTGATCAATCAAGAGTGCGTGGTTGAAATATCTGTTAGGTGTTCGTAAGTCAAATTTGTAAAGGTGAAGAAGTACACTCGCTCATAGTACAAGACTTGTTAAACATATCAGATGCATTGTCGGCGTCGAATTCCATGCAAATTTAGCTCTTCCATAATGTTATTGTTCACCTCAAAATTATAAGTGACATTGCATAATATGTCAGTTGCATGATTAGAATTGGATTAGGTTCTTACCACCACTACGGATGCGTCACGTGTAACATTAAACTTGAGTTTGATATCAAGATAATTTTGAAGTTGCATAAAGCATTTGCATGATGAAATGAAAGTGACAAATTCGAGTGCAGTCATTTATGTAAAATAAAAATCTGAAAAAAGTGTGTATGAAACTGTGCGAGACAAGGCAGGGAGATTTTTGGGATTTTTTTTTCTTAGCCTATATTTTTCACCTTGCGTTGTCCGGCACTGATTCAGGCACACTTTTTCAAATTTTTATCTTGCTGGTTTATAATATAACATGGAAGTCGAAGATATAGAAAGTATTTCTTTCGCAAGCTTATTCAGACAACTTCACTTTATTTTGAGGGGTTTTACGACGCCTGCAACACTTAAAGGTCATTTTAAGGCCAGTAAAAAGAAAATCTAAGAGCATTCTGATTGGAGATTTACAGTCAGAAGCATCCCAGAAAAAATGAAGGCAAAAGGTAATAGTTCAATTAAGAAGGGACGGAGGTAGATTACAAGAGCGAGTGAAAATATAAACCACCCAAAACATTCACCCAGATTCAGGTATCGGATATCGCGATGAGAATACACTCGACTTTTTACAAAAATATACTTTCGAAAAGTAAAATGCAAAACACCCCATAGATACTGAGATACTTACGAGAAAATAATATTACTTCTTAAAAAGCGACCAAGCAGTTGACTCTTTCCCTCTGGGCTAAGGATCCCAGCTAGGACCAGGGCAAAATCAAATAAGTTCATTCCAGGTCAAGAATATAAAGCAAGGTGGAGAGGTTTACCATTTTAGGATGATAGAAAGGACAATAAGAGTGACGACCGCAGCAGTTAGTCTAATGACACCGCCCATAGCCACCATATCTTGGAGAAATAAATCTATATCACTCACCCACAACTCGTCTCCAGCATAGATCCTTCCACCTGTAAAGACGCCATGCCGAAGTCTGCTACTCGTATATTACTCCGCTCGTCTAGTAGTAAATTCTCAGGTTTTAGGTCCCGATGGCTGTAAAGGAAAGTATCAAAGTAAACATTATTTTATTAAAACGCTTTTTAGATAAACTCACTCAACCATAACACCGACTATATCTGAAGTTTACCCGGGTTACTTTTACTTTTACCCCATGCCTATTTATTGTATTTTTCTGAGGCAAATTATATCAAAGCTAATGTTTTTAGCTTTTACATGTTAATGGTAGTTGAATAAAACTATCTATGTACATGCTCATTTTTAATTTTTTAAATTTTCAATTTTGAAAAGTAGCAAAAATCTCTAGGATTGAATTAAGCGAATCCATTTCGTTAAAATAAATGTTTATGAGGACTACGAGTGTAATTATATGGCTGCTCTTTGGAATAATGATAGGTACATCGTATGTAAAGCATGCGGTCATTAAGGAGCAGGAAAGAAACACACTATCAATAATTGCATTGTCCAAAATTAGGAGGAATCATAATCTTTTACAGTTCTCGCAAAATGACTTGCGTTAACCATCTTCTAATTAGGTCTGTTTGCAAAGAACACATTCTATGATTCAATACATTATGTAATGTAAGTAGAAGTGTTTGTTTATGTGTATGTGTGTGCGTGTGTGTGTGTGTGCGTGTGTGTGTGTGTTGCCTGTCTCCCGTTGAGGACAGAAATGTTGTTTGTTTTGTATTGTTTCAATATTACATGAGTCATATCTACTCTTTATAATATTTTCTTTACCTCTTTGGTGGATTACTGAGCGGCCAATAGTTTTTTGTTTTTTGCTTTTTAAAAAAAACGCTCTTCCGCACATCTTTCGTCGCTTAAGCATTCAATGAAGGAACAATATATATAAGCGATCAAACTAGCGTCTGCTGTCAACAGCAATCACCCGTGTTATCCGAAAGGAGAAAATATGGGTTAATAATCTTGCCCAAGCAAAAAATAAAAAGTTCCTGAAGCCTCCTGGGTGACAATGCAATGCCAGTTTGCCCAATCCCCTTATTGTTGTCTACATGTAACTTAATAATGTTTACATAGTGTACGATTCTGTTTGTCCGTCTATAATTTGCGATGAAGAATGCCACATTTAGTTTCGAGCTGTCTACTAAGCAGGAAAATATAATACAATACTTTGCTGTGAAACATTTACTCCTTCTCTAGAATTAGTGACCCGTCGAGAGGAGGAGGAGGGAGTTCAAAATGTCCCGCATAAATTTCCAATTCAAATTAATGTTCTCATGTCATAGCAGAACATTCTCTGATACCTTGGGGCAATTTCAGACATTCCCTTCGTACAACTCACCGACTTCGGGGTGGGATGGGGCGGGGGATGTCAGGAACCAACATTTTCGTGTATGTGTTACTTAGTTACACCGTCAGTATAAAATATCGAAGTTGTAAGAGAAAAGCTTATACTCTGCCTTGGAAGGCTGTGATGGTCGAGTGGATGAGGGACTTCCATTGGCGGGACCCAATTCGATCCCGCTGTCGTCATCTCAGGTCTTTTTCCATTGAGCAAAGATCTATTGTTACTTTACGGCGTTCCACTGCGGCTGACGTTTGAGTTATTTTAGTGATAATAACAGAAATGAAGTGAGTAGAAAAGTGCCAGATGACAACTCCGCCTGGCTGTGAGAGGGGCGCGATGCAATCGACGCCATCCACCACTTCAAAAATAAAAACTGGTTTCAAACGTAGTGTCTATCCTGAGTCCCTCTCCTGACTTCTTGAGGTCATGGGTTCAAGACACACAACTCCGCGTTTGTTTAAAGATTCTATTATCAGAAACATATAGAGAAGATTGAGACATCGAGCAAGCTCCGATATTCTCGTTGAATATTAATGTTCGAGGTGTATGTTTATTAAACCATGCTATTTTTATGGAAATATTCAATTTTAAAGGTCAATATAATGTATAGCCAAGCGCCAGTTTTTAAATTGAATTTCAAATCGGGGGAAAATATTAAATTGAGAACTAGATTAGTTCAGTACGAGCAGATAACTCTCTCTCTCTCTCTCTCTCTCTCTCTGTCTCTCTCTCTCTCTCTCTCTCTCTCTCTCTCTCTCTCTCTCTCTCTCTCTCTCTCTCTTTTATATATATATATATATATATATTATATATATATATATATATATATATATATTGCTTACAAACATGGATGGCAAACAAACAATAACAAAGACCTGAATGACGTCAACTTCCTTAGACACACACACATACACACACACACACACACGTACACACTATATATTTATATATATATTTATATATATATATATATATATATATATATATATATATAGATATATATATAAATCATAAAACAAAAACCATGAAATAATAGTGCTCAACTTTAGTATAAAAGGAGCTATTTATAAACATTTGAAATATATTTAAGATAGTTTGACTTCTACAACGTTGTTATCGAGCGTTGCTCTCATCAGGAAGTGGAAGTGAAAGTAGATTGTTGTGTTTTCGTATTTTTATAGGTTCGTGTTTATGGAGGTTCGTAATTACATAAAAGGTGTTTGTTTCTATGTCTGCATGAGGAGGTTAGTTCGTTTCTTCTGTTGAATGTTGCTATGTTCGGTTTAGTGATGATGAAGAATTTTTCTTCCAAGCAGAGGTTGCAAATCTTAGAAGAGGGGGAGTACGACTGTGCTCTGGAGATGATTTTCCATGTGATGCTGTGTTGTATGTTTTTTTCTTTGAGGTTCCAAATGTGTTCGCTTAGTGTAGTAGAATGTCGTTTGTGTATGTTTCTGAAGGAAGATGTATGCAGGTTGTATCTGGTTTTGAATGGACACTCGGTGAGGCCAATGTATGTTTCTTGTTTTGGTGTGTCTGGTCGTGTTACTGTGGCTTGATAAATTACGTTTTGAGTCAGGCAATTGCCGTTTAGTGGGCATGTTGTCTGGGTCCTACAGTTGCATTTTTTCTGCAGGTTGTTGCTGGGCTGATCTGGCTGTGATAGTTTTCGGTTATTGTTGGATGAAATAATGTTTTGTATGTTTGGCATGCAGGTGTATCCTATTTTGATGGTGTTTTTGTTCATGATTGGGTGTAGAACGTGACCGAGAGGGAAGCATTTTTGTAGTAGATTGAAGAATTTGTTACCGATAGAAGTTGTCACATTCTTGCTGTAGGGTGGGTTGAACCATGTTATGTGTCGTTTTCTTTGTCGTTTTTTTTTTGTTGGGGTGGTAATGGTCTCTTCCTCATATTCTAGTTTGTAGTTATATCCACTTTTTTGTAGTGCGTTTGTGTACGGTGGGATTGCATCGTTGAATATGTTGTTGTTTGTAGAGTTGTTAGATAGTCGTTTGTTAATGCTCTCGGGGATGTTTTTTATTATAGATGGCGGATGATTGCTGTGTCTATGAACGTACAATGGGATGTTGTTGGGTTTTGAAAATGGTTGGTAGGTGCCGTCGTTTAGGTTGATGGTTATGTCCAGGAAGTCGAATGTTTTTTTGTTGGCTTCGATTGTAATTTTGAGATTGTTGTCCTGGAAGATTTTGCATATTTTTTTCTTTATTAATTCTGTCTGTCTCGGTGTTTTATTGCACAATGCGAGTCCGTCGTCCCTGTATAGTCCAATGTTTATATCGAGATTTTGCATTTGAGAAAGTAGATATAGTCCGACGAGCTCGCATGTTTCTGCTCCATCGTAGCTCCCCATGGTGACATCAAAGTTTGTTGATTTTTTATGTCCATGCTGTTCCATTATTGTAAAGTGATGTATTCTTCGGGTGCAGGATAATATGTATTTCTTCTTCGGTGATGTTGTCGAAGGTTTTTGCGAACTGTAGTGCTTTGAGGAGTAGGGTTTTGGTGATTGAGGGGTAGAAATTACAGATGTCAAAGATGATTGCGTATTGTCGTTGTTTGTTTTCTGTGTTTCTGTACCAGTTGATAACTTCGGCGGTGTTTCTCCATTGGTTGAATTCGGTTTTCTTAACGATTTTGGTGTTGATTCTGTCTAAAATCTGTTTACTTATTTTTCCGATTTGTGATTTACATGGGTTTATGAGACGGCATTGTACGTTGTTGCGAAAGTTTGGTTTATGGTCTTTGATAGTGATGAAGGCGTTAGATTTTGCTGTGGTGTCTATTCTGTCACTTAGCTGTAGGTATTCGGCGATGCTTTTGTCTTCTGCTGTAATGTCAGGTGTCGTAGATGGTGTTTGTTTCTTGTACTCTGCTTGTATATTTTTCTCAAGTAAATGTGTGTATTCTTTAGGGGTAAGCTTGTAGAAGTTTGTGGTTTTGTCAGCGGCGACGTAAAGATTGGGGTCTTGATGTATTGATCGTATGTCTTTTGTAGTTTGTTTTGGAAGGTGTCGTTGGTTTGTCTGAATTTTATGTTTCGGATGATATCTGTCATTCCATCCTCGAATTCTCGTAGACAAACCAACGACACCTTCCAAAACAAACTACAACAAGACATACGATCAATACATCAAGACCCCAATCTTTACGTCGCCGCTGACAAAACCACAAACTTCTACAAGCTTACCCCTAAAGAATACACACATTTACTTGAGAAAAATATACAAGCAGAGTACAAGAAACAAACACCATCTACGACACCTGACATTACAGCAGAAGACAAAAGCATCGCCGAAAACCTACAGCTAAGTGACAGAATAGACACCACAGCAAAATCTAACGCCTTCATCACTATCAAAGACCATAAACCAAACTTTCGCAACAACGTACAATGCCGTCTCATAAACCCATGTAAATCACAAATCGGAAAAATAAGTAAACAGATTTTAGACAGAATCAACACCAAAATTGTTAAGAAAACCGAATTCAACCAATGGAGAAACACCGCCGAAGTTATCAACTGGTACAGAAACACAGAAAACAAACAACGACAAAACGCAATCATCTTTGACATCTGTAATTTCTACCCCTCAATCACCAAAACCCTACTCCTCAAAGCACTACAGTTCGCAAAAACCTTCGACAACATCACCGAAGAAGAAATACATATTATCCTGCACCCGAAGAATACATCACTTTACAATAATGGAACAGCATGGACAAAAAAATCAACAAACTTTGATGTCACCATGGGGAGCTACGATGGAGCAGAAACATGCGAGCTCGTCGGACTATATCTACTTTCTCAAATGCAAAATCTCGATATAAACATTGGACTATACAGGGACGACGGACTCGCATTGTGCAATAAAACACCGAGACAGACAGAATTAATAAAGAAAAAAATATGCAAAATCTTCCAGGACAACAATCTCAAAATTACAATCGAAGCCAACAAAAAAACATTCGACTTCCTGGACATAACCATCAACCTAAACGACGGCACCTACCAACCATTTTCAAAACCCAACAACATCCCATTGTACGTTCATAGACACAGCAATCATCCGCCATCTATAATAAAAAACATCCCCGAGAGCATTAACAAACGACTATCTAACAACTCTACAAACAACAACATATTCAACGATGCAATCCCACCGTACACAAACGCACTACAAAAAAGTGGATATAACTACAAACTAGAAAATGAGGAAGAGACCATTACCACCCCAACAAAAAAACGACAAAGAAAACGACACATAACATGGTTCAACCCACCCTACAGCAAGAATGTGACAACTTCTATCGGTAACAAATTCTTCA
Source organism: Berghia stephanieae (assembly GCF_034508935.2). Classification (NCBI taxonomy): domain Eukaryota; kingdom Metazoa; phylum Mollusca; class Gastropoda; order Nudibranchia; family Aeolidiidae; genus Berghia; species Berghia stephanieae. The sequence goes on along the minus strand of NC_088367.1, from coordinate 35,343,012 downwards.
ATCTACTACAAAAATGCTTCCCTCCCGGTCACGTTCTACACCCAATCATGAACAAAAACACCATCAAAATAGGATACACCTGCATGCCAAACATACAAAACATTATTTCATCCAACAATAACCGAAAACTATCACAGCCAGATCAGCCCAGCAACAACCTGCAGAAAAAATGCAACTGTAGGACCCAGACAACATGCCCACTAAACGGCAATTGCCTGACTCAAAACGTAATTTATCAAGCCACAGTAACACGACCAGACACACCAAAACAAGAAACATACATTGGCCTCACCGAGTGTCCATTCAAAACCAGATACAACCTGCATACATCTTCCTTCAGAAACATACACAAACGACATTCTACTACACTAAGCGAACACATTTGGAACCTCAAAGAAAAAAACATACAACACAGCATCACATGGAAAATCATCTCCAGAGCACAGTCGTACTCCCCCTCTTCTAAGATTTGCAACCTCTGCTTGGAAGAAAAATTCTTCATCATCACTAAACCGAACATAGCAACACTCAACAGAAGAAACGAGCTAACCTCCTCATGCAGACATAGAAACAAACACCTTTTATGTAATTACGAACCTCCATAAACACGAACCTATAAAAATACGAAAACACAACAATCTACTTTCACTTCCACTTCCTGATGAGAGCAACGCTCGATAACAACGTTGTAGAAGTCAAACTATCTTAATTATATTTCAAATGTTTTTATATATATATATATATATATATATATATATATATATATATATATATATATATATATATATATATATATATATATATATATATATATATATCTATATATATATATATATATATATATATATATATATATATATATATATATATATATATATATATATATATATATATATATATATAGGCTTTTCCTAAATGAAACCATGTCACGATGACTCCTTGGAAGAAAAAAAAACCTATTTAAATGTTCCTACATCTGTATTACTTTATTCTTCACTATCTAAGATGGCTGTTGAGTTTTTAAGCGCTTAGAAATATCCAATGAATACCTTTATACTGCTGATGTGGTATTGTGGTATGACACTCGCTTTCGGATCGGAAGGTTCTGAGTTCGAGCCTCGCTCGGCGCATAGTTGAGTCCTTGGAAAAGACTCTATATTCACATTCTGTCACCATACACAGGTGTAAAATGAGTACTTGACCGTTAACAGCGTTGTCTCTGTCTGAGAAAAAACTGTAATATCGCCTAATAGGCGTTATGTCTCGTTCTACATGTTATTTGTGCTGTTGGCCAGCGACTCCTTGTAAAACGCTTTGAGCACCTTAGTGGATATTGCGCTATCTAAAAGCTCAAGTTAACTAATTGTCAATATCGGAGAAACCTTTTGTTTACCAAATAATTGTGGAACCAAATCAAAGTCCTTCATAGCCATCGGGCCCATGGAGCTGAAGTTTATCCCAATTTCTAATACGTGAAAAGGACAAAAGCAATTACGTGTTACCCGTTGGATAGGACGCCAATCTATTGCAAAGAACTTTCCGCCAGATCCAATAACTGCTGATTGGACAGGGGGGGGGGTCAGAAAAAAAAATATCGACATCACCCGGACGGATCAAGATCTCTTTGCGCATGAAACGAGTGCTCTACAAACTGAGCTACTGAAAATTTACTTACCAAATATTGTGGCTATGGCAAAAATCCAGGGCTGAGATTATTTGTCTGAAAAACTTTCGGGCTTCCTTGGGGGTTAGTCGGCCTTTTTTTACCAGGTAGTCAAACAACTCTCCTCCAGAAACATGTTCCAGGATGAGGTAACTGAAATAGTATATCGGAGTGAAATGTGAGTGAGAATTCCTAAAAGATGATAAAGATTGAACAGACTTGTACACGACCGGGAAGAGTGGCGAGCAATTTCTGGTGGACCTCTTTCGGGATGACACAGGAAATAAAGTAAATATGCATTGTTTGGTGAGTAAAGTAACTTGTCATGTTTCCTATCTTGCAATAACACATACTCGTAAGCTCATTGTGTTATTTTTGCACGATAAATATAGCTCGTTCAATAAATTCAAAGAAATGGAAGAACCTAACACACACACACACACACACACACACATATAATATATATATATATATATATATATATATATATATATATTGTTTGTTTGTATTTGTGTGATTTTGCAACACCCGCCGGATGTCGCATGAGCTAGTTTTGAGATAAGAGCGAATAAAGGTGAAAATGAGTATATGCATGAATTTAGTTTTTCTCTTCATCGTTTTTATTATCCATCCAACCACATTATCACACAAAATTTGAAGATTATAGATAATTTCATTAAAATTTTTTCTGAGCTCTATTATTGATGCGAAATAGATATGTCTGATCGTTAAAAGCGATTTTCTCCGGTAACAATTTTTTTTGAGATCCCTCTCCCTTCAAATGCGAATAACTTCAATCCTAATTAAGATAATTACGAAATTCAAACCACATTTTGTCCAGAAATTGTGCCTCTATTGAAATATATAATAATATGATATTCGAATTTTCCGACTCCCGACGGGTTTTCCAAATCAGCACACATTATTTTATGTCTGCATGCATTCGCTACAAATGTTCAAAGAAAACTGAGCAATAAAAACTCATTGGAGTGCAAAAAATATGTATTGATGCGAAATGATATGTAAAATTCAAGCAAATAATTGTGTGCGAGGTCAAAGTGTTTATCCTCTAAAAATAAACGAGAAAAGCGAAATAATTAGGAACATAATTTTGGAAACAATATAGTATATTTCCATCAAACATAATACAATCAAAATTATTGAAGGGGTGAGATCAAATATTTCTTGCATTTTTCTGTTTGAAAATCCGCACTCGCTCCTAATTCGAGGGCTACAAGGGTCGCGCAATAATTAGTAACTCGATCAGAATTTCAATTCAACGAACGTAAGAATCCATGAATATTCAATTTTCGATCCATGTCTTGAAGTAAAAATTATTTCTTTACATTAAAAAAAAATGTATATTAAACAATGATAATCAAAAATACATATTATTACCAAATACTGCACTTGTATATTGTTTTTTGTTTTTTCTATCGGTTTTATGACGCATGCGACACTATTAGGTCAATTCAGCAACAGAAACAAGCGAGATGAAGAAAAACGTTAAAAAAATAACATGTTTAAGACCATCGCCAAAGTTTTTATTCTATATTGTCTTCTGGCATTTCTCTACTCCTTTCACAACTTGTTATGATTTACGCGAATGCCTGCTCCACTCACTTTCAAGGAAAGTGTCTTTGGGGAAAAAAAGATACAGGGAAGTTCAATATTAAAATTGAATTTACGCCGTTCATTAAATTTATTTGAAAAAACAAAATGATCCGAATTTTATAAAATGCTGGTAAGAACCCAATCAAGTCTATGATGATTGAAAGGACCGAAGATGTCTCTCACGCAAATAAAAACCATATCATATGATGACATTTCGATTTTCTCTACTCCTCACAGCTTTCATTGTGAGATCATTTCCTCTTAAGGACAGCTGGAAATTAAATATATAATATTCATTTTGTTGTGTTATTTATACCCCTTTAATAAAAAATAAATTCCTACTCTCGTATCGCTTTGTTTTCAATCGACGAGTCTCTATCTGCCTATCTATCTATTTATCTATTTATCTTTTCTATCTATCGGTCTATCGTTTTCTTCCCCCCCCCCCCCCCCCTCTCTCTCTCTCTCTCTCTCTCTCTCTCTCTCTCTCTCTCTCTCTCTCTCTCTCTCTCTCTCTCTCTAGTTTAGTAAAATATAACCTAGACCGCGAAGGGGTTATTTCCGCTATCAATAAGTGACGTAGATCATTTACGATAATTGCATCTTTGAGTTTTATAGATTTCCAAATGCCAAACTTCCATGTCTTTTGACGTCACTGTCAAAATGCCTAATGATATGATGGGAATGTGACGTCACACACGTGTTGTAAACACGACAAGTCACGCATTAAGAATTGGATAATCGTTTGTTACATCGAGGATTCCTCGGCCTTGAGCCTACAAACACTAAAATTATAACATAGACATACCCTGTCATTAGCTTGGGAAATCCTACGAGTTTCATTTCCCTGGCATAGTTATGCTCTTTGCTTTTTTTTCTTCATCAATTTTATTAGTGATTGAGTGTGTATGTGTATGATTGTGTATCAGTGCGTGAGTGAGATATATATATATTATATATATATTATATATATATATAATATATATATATATATATATATAAACTATCATTATTTTATATTATTATTATTATTATTATTATTATTATTATTATTATTATTATTATTATTATTATTATTATTATTATTATTATTATTATTATTATATATATAATATATGTATATATATGTATATATATATATATATATATATATATATATATATATATATATATATATATATATATTATAGATAGATTGATAGATAGATTTACACGTGTGTGCTGAAATCCAGCTGTGGAAACTCCTACTCAATACCTTTTTATGGCAAACATACGTTTGCTCAATCTAGGCATTGAAATATGTAATAATTATATCTTTGAAAAGATCAAAACAAAAACATAAAATAAAATAACCAAAAAAAACAAACAAAGTATTACATCCACCAGTAGCTCAGTTCTGTCTCGTGTAAAAGAGACAAAATTGTCTGAATGAAGGCGTGACAGCCTCTGGTGTCAATGCTGTTTCATATTTACATTGATGACAGCAGCCAGCCGTACCTCAGTAATCAATGTGACGTCATAACCCAGTTCGTTAATTAACTCAGAGACGATAAGGATACATTTGGTGACATGTAATGTCATGTGCTGTGTCCTTTATGGAACGGACTGACTGGGCCTGTCACAGAACTGCCACCTTCAATGACTAAACACTTTTTTCTTCATTTAGGCCAGATCTTTTTCTCTCTTCAAACATCAATGAATTCAATGACCCTCAATAATTTGTCAAAAGCTCTTAAACCTTGGATTTCCTTAAAGTGATATGTTTTAAAAATACGTCCAATTGAGTGCCATCTTAAATTAGTAATAAATCATGGCTAAAATATAATAAAAGCATTTTATCAGTATGCGCCAATGTGGTAACAAGTGAGAGATTCTGACGATTTCGTCTGACGTGGATGGTGGCGATGATTTGACTCATTAACCTGCAAGATGCCATTGTCTTAGTCTGACTTATTCATCGGTCGATTGACCCAAATCGAAAGTACAGGAACTGCACGTTGGTCAGAGATGCACTCTTTGAATGATTAAGACTTGATCAACGAGCACATATTATTTATAAATAAACCACATCGGTCCAAAAAAAAAAAAAAGAGAATTTTCGTGTTTTTGTTTGTTTTAGTTTTTTTTTTTTTTTGTTTTTTTGTGTTTATGTTTGTGTTTTTTTTTTTTTTTTGTTTTTTTTTTTTTAATTTTGGTTTGTTTGTTTGTTTTGGAATCTCTCGCTTTTAGAAAAATACAATTATCGCGATAAAGAAGAGTAATATCGAGAATTATGTTGACCCAAGGGCCGAAAGACCTGAGTCAACGAGGTTTTTACCCAACAAATTACGGATTTCGATTTTTTTTAAAAATCTTATCATAACACCTTATTCTCATACAATAAAAAAGAATACAAAATAGTGAAACAGAATGGACTATAGCACCATAAATTATTTATTTGTCCACCACATTATCAATCGGTCAGATATCACTATTTATCTGGCCTATATTTTAATAGGACCAAAGAAGAAAGGGATGATGTACAGAGAAATGATGTGGCCTAATCTCTATGCTACAAGGACCGTCATGAAGGGAGATCTATATATAGGTGGAACAATGTGACCTTTCATTTCAAAACGATATTACGTCGAGACGATTTAGATGGTGAAAACTCAAATTATAGCCGGATAACATATATTATCAGAGTTATCACAGAGATAATGTATTATCTCACCATAAGAGATTTTTTGATAAGGTATGTGTATTTTGAATTATAATCCAAATTATAAATTTTTAACATCAATTTTATCATAACATTTTGATTCGCAACTTTGTAATGTTCTAATAAAAATTCGATAAGCTGAAGCTGTAAAATTTCTCTGTGGTGGCACAAAATGTTACAATGTTGATAAGAGGGACGACTATGGAGGACATTCCTTCATTAGTTTTTGTGGAACGTTTAACACAAGATTTTTATATATTTTTATGCCAGACCCCCAAACCAGGTCGCAAAACGGTATCAGCACAGATAATGTATATTTTTCTCCAAAATGTTTTAACCTATAATGACGGAATGATTGAAACCGCCCAATGTAGGTGATTAAACATTTTTTTAAAGAAAAGACCCAAACCGCCCCTTAAGTCCAAAGGGTAAATTGTCTTCGCATGATTCATTCCCGCAATAAGATATCAGATCTGCACAATGGGTTCCATGATATGTAAATCCATACTTGAGTATATAAAGACAGAAGCCCAGACGGACAAAATAATTGACAGACAAAATAGTATAATATAATGTCTGCTAGACAGGCGATCACTCATACTGATAAACATACAGAGAAAAACAGCCTGACGGTTAACCCTCTTCCGCACTAGGACAGGACTGTCCTAGGACAGTCCTGTCCCAAATCTGTAACATATAGAATTTAGAGAAATCTTCCGCACCTATTGGGACGGGACAAAACAGTCCCGTTGTGTCCCAAGCCGTTGTGAAATGCTACAAAATCAACGGGACAGGACTGTCCCAGTCCCGTGTTCATATCGTTTGTGATAGTAGAAAAATATAGCAGACTTCCGCACTAGGACAAAAAAGTCCCAGACTTGGCGGCGCCGTGTCAAAATTGAAATGCCTGTCTTTATTTTCTGCATCCCTGCTACTACTACTACTACTACTACTACTACTACTACTACTACTACTACTACTACTACTACTACTACTACTACTACTACTACTACTACTACTACTACTACTACTGTTGCTTCTGCTGCTGCTAATGCCACTAATACATTAATACCTACATCCCTTATATTTTGTATTTATTTCCAATTCCATTGTATTTATATTCCAGTCCACATTTTATTTTAGTTCACTGTCCTCTATACTGCATTACACAGTTCCTACCCGCCTCCGCTCTTTTAACATAATTAAGTACGCACCTTTTATAAATTTCTATTGCTCTGTTTTAATTCGCGCTTCCTCACAAAGTAGCATACAATTTCCTGCCCATCAATGTTTTTTGTTTATGCATCTTAACAACGCCACTACCACATTATCTCATTTGTCTGTAGTTTTTAATTCATCATGTGTTGTTGATGAAGGGGAAACCCGAAACGTCCATTTTATCTGTTTTCCTATAGTAAACTGAAGCTTACATTCAATTTCACAGTTATGATTTATTTATTTATTTCAATTCTGAATATAAAAAAGCAAGAACAATTCAAAAAATAATTCTATGTGATGAAACCACGTACAGAAGCCATAGCAACATAAACATTTTCGGCAATTTAAAACGTATGTTTATAAATAAAATTTAAGAAGTGTCACACTTTGTGACACAGCAGTAACGTATCTAAAACCGGTCGCACATCTATTCGGTACCTTGTGGGATCAATTATCTTTATCGTTATTTATTTCGGGAATTTTCAATGAAAATATTTTTAAGTAAGTTCTTCTGAGCCACTTGGACTCATTGTAAAACAAATTAACTCCTTTAGAACCTTGTAGCCAATGGTGCAGGAGTTATTCCGGTTTCAATAGCGTGAAGCGGACAATTAACGTGTTTGTTTGAAAACCTTTGAACAGGACGCTAGTCTATCGCAGATTACTATCTCAGCTTGACAGGTACCCTTTTACACCTGAATGGAGTGAGTGATTGGAGTAAATTTTCTTGCTCTAGAAAGTACAAATTGGCTTCGGTCGGAATCGAACACAGAACCTCTGAGTCCAGAGTACAACGCGCTAACCATGGGCCATCTTGCTTCCAAAGCTTATAAATCCGGAACTTATCCATGTTGCTGTAGCGTTGAGCAGACAGATAACAGTTTAAAATTTAAAAAAAATAAAATTCCCTTTTTCATCCCAAAGGGGAAATTTTTCTCGAGGGTCTATTCCAAGGGAAGACTGGAATAACCCAGGCGTCAGCCGCAATGCAGCGCCGCAAATTGAGCTAGAGCGAGGTATAACCCAGGCGTTAGCCGCAGTGCAGCGCCGCAAATTGAGCTAGGCGAGGTGACTTACTCAAGGCAACACAGCACATCAGCGGGTGATCGAACTGATGCCTTTCGGGTACGAAGCAAAGACCGCACCACCGAGCCATGTTGACTTTCTATTATCCTCTTGAATGATGCTAGTCCGTGAAAGATTACTTTCATCAGCAAACTGGTACTCATTTACACCTGGGTAAAATTAATGAGGTGATTCCAATAAAGTCATTTTAAGATAAGATCGGAGATCACCATAGAATCTACGGAATTGACGCTTGAGCAATCATTAAAGGATGCACCCAATATTGTTTTCTCTTTCAATTTGTCTTTTTTTTCCACGTAGTAAAGCACAGAAATATGCAACCTCTATTTCATCCATTACTTGTAGTAGTAGTAGTAGTAGTAGTAGTAGTAGTAGTAGTAGTAGTAGTAGTAGTAGTAGTAGTAGTAGTAGTAGTAGTTGTAGTAGTAGTAATAGTAGTTGTAGTAGTTGAAGTAGTGGTAGAAGAGGTGGTAGTTGTAGTGGTGGTGGTAGTAGTAGTAGTAGTAGTAGTAGTAGTAGTAGTAGTAGTAGTAGTAGTAGTAGTAGTAGTAGTAGTAGTAGTAGTAGTAGTAGTAGTAGTAGTAGTAGTAGTAGTTGTTGTTGTTGTTGTTGTTGTAGATGTAGTAGTAGTTGTAGTAGTTGTAGTAGTAGTAGCAGCAATAATATTACTCTTGCTATAAGAATATTTCATGATTATATAAATCTTATGTAAACAAATCCCATTGTACAGTGTAAAAAATCATTATCGTCATGTCGTATCTTATGTTGATTCATAAAATGTGAATTATTAGATTTGTACCAAGGACTTATCTTTTTAATTATTAATTTATAATTCAAACTAATAATAACTAATCTATTAATTAGAAGATTTTACATTATTATTATCACCATTATAATTATCATTATTATTATTATTATTATTATTATTATTATTATTATTATTATTATTATTATTATTATTATTATTATTATTATTATTATTATTATTATTATTGTTATTATTATTATTACTATTATTATCATTATTACTATCATTGTTTGCCTTGCTTTATTATTGATTTTATTTACTTGATTTGTTGATGAAAATATTATATTCTTGTATGAGTTATATTGACAATTGCCTACAAATAAACTTTTGAATCTTGTAGAAAAAAAAAATAATAATGCATTCGCGCAGGTGTGTCCCGGGACAGTCCTGTCCTAGTGCGGAACCCCTTTTGAATAGAAGTTTTCTCCAGTGGGACAGGACAAATTTGTCCTGGGACAGTTTTGTCCTAGTGCGGAAGGAGTCTAAGACAGACATTATCTATTATTGGAGTCAGTAGAGAATGCATGAAATTAACGTCATTCTTGTCTCTGGTATCGTACTTAGAGACCGCCAATTTGGTGAATAGTTCTCACTAAATTTTCTTTTAAACAGACATTAAACATTTCAATAAGTTGTGTGGTTTAGTTACGATTGCTTTGGCGGACAGAGCTGGTAAACATTTTACTTAACCTCATTACATCCTACCAGCCTGACTGACATAATATTGACGAAAGGAGAAACGAAAAAAAATAAATAAACAAGTACTTACAGGTATTTTTTGTTCTCGTACACGTCATACAAGCCTAGAACATGAGGGTGCTCTATCAATTTCATTATGGCAATCTCTCTCTCAACCTGTCCAAAGAAAAAAAAGAATGCGATACACGTAAACAATGACTATAAATAACGATAAATGTGGTAATGAGACTACCTCATTATATAAAGCATTAAGGTCCACGGAGTCGGAGTTTTCCCCAGAATCTGTGGCGTTAAACGGGAAGTAACAATATCTTTTTACCTTTTAGATAATGACTGGAGAGCTTGCAGACCCAGCTACCCAACTATTGGAGGGTGGACAGATCGATCGTGGGAGTAATAGCGTCTCCTTGACATTCATCATTCAAAAGCGGGAGTGAGTTATTAATTGAAGATTGGGGTTGGGACGGGGGAAAACTGAATGAAAAATCTAGATTGATTTATAATGTCAATTAGCTTTAACTAATGTACTGATTATTATTTTTTTTTGTTTTTAAGCGTTTTACGGCGCTAGTAACACATTAAGGTCATATCAGCGCCAGTAAAAAGGAAGCAAATGGGAAAGTAAAAAGTTCTAGAATTACAATTAAAGCACCCAAGAAAAAGGAAGACAAGGGGGAATTGGTTCAAATAGGACACAGATGTAGATTCCAAAAGCACACCATCAAAGTACTTAGTTTAGATCACCTAAAAGTCTCATCCAGACACAAGCACAGGTCCCCACTAAGAGTAACACACCCAAATGTTTACAAATCATATATAATAAAGGAAAGCTTTCTCAATTACTAACAATAAAAAACATATTTTATACCATGAATTTAGTCTTTTACCATCTGGGAGAAGGTTTTGTCAGATTAAATGTAGAACTAACAAGTATAAATCAACGTTTGTTCCGTCAGCAATAAAAATGTTGAATATTTCATATGGTACAGCAAAACCACGGATTGATTCGTTGACTGATTGACTGATTAATTTATTTAATGTTAGATCAATCGACCAATTGATAATAATGATAATATTTGGTGTCGAATTGCCACAATTGTAACAAATTGAAAACGAAATGAATATGTTTATGTTGTGTATAGTTCACGCGTGAAAGAAAGAGAGGAAGAGTGTGAGAGAGAGAGAGAGAGAGAGAGAGAGAGAGAGAGAGAGAGAGAGAGAGAGAGAATAAGTAGGACTGAAATATCTGTTCAATGTTATAGTTATCATATAACGTTATAACAAGTGTAACTAAATGACAAATTGCCACATTTATGGACAATAAATATCTATTATTATTATTATTATTATTATTATTATTATTATTATTATTATTATATTTATTATTATTATTATTATTATTATTATTATTATTATTATTATTATTATTATTATTATTATTATTATTATCATTATTATTATTATTATTATTATTATTATTATTATTATTATTATTATTATTATTAATATGTATACAAAACATAATAAAGTGCATAACAGAGAGATGATTTACAAAGAAAAAAATATCATCTCCCAAAACTAAACATACATTTGAATGTTTCCCTCTCAGCCAGGGTATCCGGCCAGGGTCAGGACAAAACCAAGTAATCTCATTCTAAGACAAGACAAAGCAAGTTGGAAAACAGATACAGGGGGATAGAAGACATAGTAAGTACCTCTCTGCCCACTATGGGAGGTAGGAACCCCATCCAGTAATATACTGAAGTATTGTACGTGAACGCATTACACAAAAATTAATATAATACTTTTTTTTTTTTTAAACTAGGATATGAAACAAAGAAAGTCCTCAGCGTTGCTGCATTATGTTATAATTACTCGATTGAATGCGTCCACACTTTCAATGAACAAACGAAACGCTATTTTGTGTCCCGACATTCATCAAACGCAATCTTCCTTGAGGAACTCGTGTTTACTCTAGACACGATTCTAATCGCTCCCGGAGTACTTTCCACTAAATCCTAATCCGAACCAGCGATACTAACGGGTTCGGGGAGGAAAAAAGTGACATACCGCCATCATCTGTTGTGTGGTAGTAAAATAAAAAAAAGAGAAAAAGCTGGCTTGGAATAAAGTCAATGTCCAGTTAATATAATTATTGGTACTGACCTGCGTCAGCAAAAGGTGGACCAATGAATACTTTATCTAATTATTCCGAGTTGTCCTCTGGGCTGTTTTATAAAATGGAGAGAAGGGTTGGTCAAATTGCCACATTAACTGTTTTCTTTATCTAATTGCACTAGTCTTTAACCTTTACAATAGATAAAATAATGTAAAAAAAAAATCCAAAAAACAAACAAACAAAAATAAATAATATGAACATTATTATGGCTAATATCATGTTTCACCATGTTCAAATCGCTTCACACTACATCATTTATTCACCCACGCGGGTCCACATGGTAGCAAATATACATTTCATACGATAGCAGTCGCCTTTTAGACTTCCTTGTTCTACTATCTCTTTTATAGCACCCATGAATCACCAAAAGCTTGCGATTTTATATAGGGAAGTATCCACCAAACGTGCTCAAAGCGCTTTACAATGGGTCGCTTCCAACAGCAACACTTAACATGTAGGGTTAGACATGACACCTGTTAAGCGATATTACAATTTTGTTCCGTCAGAAACAACGCTGTTAACAGCCAGGTACTCATTTACACCTGAGTACAATGAGAGAATATTAGTAAACGACCTTTTCCAAGGACTCAACTAAGCGCCGCTT
>NC_088367.1:35302940-35325440 GCF_034508935.2 Berghia stephanieae | reverse complement strand
TCAATGTAATGATATAATAATATGCCAGTTCTTTTTTTTTTTTCCTCCTCACCCGTTGACGCGACATGACGGTCGACCTTGACACAGACATTTGGGATTGGCAGATGCCAAAAAGCCTTGACTACGGGATGACAGGGGTGGGCATTGTACCCTGAATTATAATCTATGAACAACCCCCCCCCCCCCAAAAAAAAAAGAGCTGTGTACGTGTGTGGTGGCGGTGGTGGTGGTGGTGGGGGGGGGGGGTGCGAATGCGAGTAGTCCCGAGGAGTATCCGTTTAACCTGCCACGGGAACACTGTCGATTTGTTTTGTAAATAATAATGATAATAATAATAATAATAATAATAATAATAATAATAATAATAATAATAATAATAATAATAATAATAATAATAATAATAATAATAATAATAATAATAATAATAATAATAATAATAATAATAATAATAATAATAATAATAATGACGATAAATAACAAATCTTTATTGTCCACAAAATGGAAAAATTTCCGTGGTCTACGTTGCTTTTAAACTTAAATCGGATTGCAAATGTATGGATGTTATGCGTATTGGAAAAATACTCACGACATCTCCATCGGGGTATAACATACACTCCAGCCCAAAGATCTACATGGAACGTTGAACGTTATAGTTTGATATATTTTAATGAGAACTAATCATAAAAATGGGTGTCTAAAAACAATAACAATGAGATGAGTGACGCCAATTTGGTTCCTTCTATAAATATCCAAGAACTTTACTCACTCCATCCGCTCTCTCCTCCTTCAATACATATGAATCTATTCTCTCATCACTTTTTTGTGCGGCTATGCATGTGATCTTGTAAAATGACACTCGCCTTTGGATCGGACGGTACTGGATTCGAGTCCCGCTCTGAGTGGCGCATAATTGAGTCCTTGGAAAAGGCTCTTTACTCGCATTCTCTCACCTTGTTCACTGTTAAAATGAGTACCTCGCTGTTTACAGCGTCGTCTCTGTCGGGAAACAATTGCAATATCGCTTAACAGTCATGTCTCGTCTCACATGTTTTTATGTTGGCCAAAGACCCTTATAAAGTGATTTGAGCACCTTTATTGAATTATGCGGTATACATAGCGCAAGTAAATTTTTCTCTCTTTCTCTTTCTCTCTCTCTTCTCTCTCTCTCTCTCTCTCTCCTCTCTCTCTCTCTCTCTCTCTCTCTCTCTCTCTCTCTCTCGACATGTTAGATTATTATAGCTATTGCTACATATGATGCGAATAATTGGACGGTTATTGATGCTATGAGTTTAGGTAAATGCTCACAACATCCACCAGTCGGAAATAACGTACCGTCACACAAAACTACGAGTAACCTTGAACGTTAAAAGTCTGATTGATATAAATTTGTGAGAACTAATTACCAAAATGACTGCCTTAATACAATAACAAAGAGTGGAATGATGTCAATTTCGTTCCTTCAACAGTCTAATTGATATAATTTAGTGAGAAGTAATCACTATTGTGCGCAAGACGAAAGATAGAATAACAGACAGTAACTGGGATCGGTTCTGTCGGCCACATAGCCTCACTATTAATTAAAATTTATTTCTAATTTCACCAATTTTTGGAGTAAACACACAGTTCTCAGTATCAAACCTATTGTAAATTTGACGCTGATCACGAATCCGACGTGAAAACAGCGAAAATCCGAAAAAAATTGTCCACTTTTTTATACTGCCACGCCCCGATCGCCAATCGCCTCAAAAAATATCTCCCCGTGTGTGGGCAAAAATCATCTGCAATAAACGCAGGGATCGGGTCACAGCGACGAGGTCATCCGTACCGCGATCAGCGGATGTCAGCGTCTATGGGGGGCTTAAGGTGGCGTAACCGTTTTAGTAGCAATATGTATAGGCAGATTCTTAAGATTACGGAGGTATAAGAGCGAGGATGACTGCTGTTTATTGACGGCCAGGGTTTATCCATACTAGAAAATATGATGCCATCACTCTGAAACCGAAAGATGAGTTACACAAGGTGTGTATTCAGTCCCCTCAAAACGTGGATCCAGTTTTTTCGACATCACACTTTAGTTCCCTCGTGAAGATCGTTCAGTCCCTCTCGTGGTCAGGCATGAGGTGCGTGAAAGTCGGGTCCTGGGTTCAGCTCCCCATCACAGCAAACTTTTTGTATTCTTTATTATCGTCTGATATTTCTTGAATCACTTCATTTCTTGTTATTATAACATAAGTGTCTGCACCACTCACATTTCTGAAGTAGCATTAGGGAAATGCATTCGTTACAGATTATGTCTCTTAGGCTGTAAACTGAGTTTATTCAATGTCCTTTCCTGTTCGTGAATAATAAGTGTCATAGATGTTGTACATTTCAATTAACACCTGAAACATACCAGCAAGCAAAACAACGTGTTACCTAAAACGTTTATATTACAATTCAATCATTTATTTAGTAAGAACTGACCACCCAAAGGTGTTCTAAAAATAATAACAAAGAAACCCAGTGCGTTGTTTCACTTTGTTGGTACAAAATTGAAAGGAATTTTGATTCCTAAATAAAAAGTTCGCGTTCAATTCCTATACGGTTTGACTAAACTAAACGAGTGAGTTGCACTCACTTTGCTATGATAAAACAAGAGACCGACTGTGAGGAAAGGTCAAATGGAGGGCAAGACGGACGGAGAGGAAATTGAATGCACTCAATATACAGACTAAGTTATGAGAACAGCACACATGTTTTGGGGGCCTCGATGGTTTCTAAAAGTGTGTAAAACTCACGAAAGCACTCCATATTCCATATATAAATAAAACAAGCAACACCATTGAGATCTTTATCCCGTGCTGTTGGATAGGTCTTGGCAATTGGACTCAATAGTCTGATGTCATGTCGCCCAGCCACGGCGGCCATCGTGGTTCTAAACAAAGAAAAGCGATACTTTTTATTCTTCGTGCTGGTAGAATTTTTCATATGTCTTGTGATCAGAACGTGTAAATGTCAAAACATGATCAGATTTATCGTGTTTTTTTCCTCTGGATTCGCTTTTATGCTCGTCGGAGAAATATTTCATTAGGGCGTCCGCCATTTTTCCGATAGTTTAGAGCCAGTTACTAAGTTACCATGCGTCATTACGAGGGAAGTGACGTTACGACTGTTGAAGCGTATTGGTCACCTACCAAGGGACTGAATTTGGAAGCAAATGCATTCGCTTCATATCATCGTCACTTTTATCATCTTTTTTATTAGAAATCGCCGTCATCGTTGTCTTTGAAGTCGTCACCATAATCATCAATAACACCATCGTCCTTGTCATCGTTATTAATTTTTAAGAATTTAAATGTTATTGCCAATGACATAAAATTACGTCGAACCACTTGCCTGCATGTGATCTTTCTATAGTAAAGTATAGTTTATTGATGACAAATGATATGGTGTTATTTCCTGATTTGAATGCCAGCTATCTTTTTTTAGAGTAGACTTAATTAATCCTAAGTATTCATTTTTATAGCATGATTCAAATGAAAAAGTCATGATAATATGTTAAGGGACTGTATAAGTCAAGCGTGAATGGATGTGATTCACTGTAAGAAGTTATGTAAGACTTTAGACAAGAGCGCAATGGTGAGTCAAGGTGATTTAATGTATAAAGTTATATTTGTCGTGAGTGCAATGGTGAGTGGAGGTGATTCGCTGTATGAAATTATGGAAATAATGAGTGCAATGGTCTGTAAATGTGATTCAATGTCTGAAGTTATGTAATTTGTGGTGCAGTGGTAAGAGGAGGCGAATCAATGTATAAAATTATGTAAGTCATGAGTGCAATGGTCTGTGGATGTGATTCGAAGTATGAATACGTTTTATATTTTCGTATAATTCTAATAGTATGTATGATTATCGTTGTCGTCGTTATAAAGAAATCATTGTGCAGTCCATGCACACTAGCATTCGTTGAAATGTGTAACATATACGTTGAACTTTTCTTCTATTTATCAATAATCATCATTATTGTCATCATTATTAGCAGCAGAAGCAGCAGCAGCTGATCAAGCTACACACACACACACACACACACACACACACACAAACAGACACATGTATACAAACACACACACACACATATATATATATATATTATATATATATATATGTGTGTGTGTGTGTATGTGTGTGTGTGTGTGTGTGTTTAAATAGTGGTTGGGGATCTCCCTCAAATGAGCTGACGTGTGGCGTTTGGTTGTCTTGAAATTTTGTTTTATAGTATTCAAAAAGAACATTTGAAATGTCATTGTTGTTAATAATTAATTTTCCCGAGTCGTCCTCTATCTTTGGGTTTTCAAATTGTCTTTGGTTTATTAGTCTCACAGCTTTATACATTGCTTGATCGTTATTGCATTTATTAATAGTATCGAGTTTTTTGTCCAACTCTTCATTTCTAAGATCAATTACTCTAGCTCTATGTCTTACGCGGTGTAATATTTTGTTTCGTTCATATTTAAGTTTCTGTCTTTCTCCTTCCTTTTTTGAGTTTTGTATTCTTATTCGCAAATCTTTTTGTTGGTTAGATAATTGAGCTATGATGGTGTCATACGTAAGGCCTTGTCGTTTGGTTGTAGTTGTCCCGGCGCTTTGAATTGCAGTATTTATTATTGCACTTCGTACACGTGACCATGCTTCCTTTGGTGTGTTGTTGTTCGTTAAATTGTCTTGTTCAGTATTAAGTTGTCGCTGATATTGTTTAAAAGTCGAATTAACAACAGAACACCGAGAGAAGATGGAGTATGCGCTGAACTTCTAAAATATGGACCACCCTTTTTAGATGAACACATAGCGGACATTTTCAATCAGACATTTGAACATTACCAGAACCTGGATATTAATAAAGGGGAGCTGATATCAATTCAAAAGCCCGGAAAACCAAAAGGTCCTCCAAAGAATTTGAGACCAATTACTCTTCTTAATACAATTAGAAAATCGGTCTCCCTGATCACACTGAATAGGATTAGACCGATTGTTGAAAATTATTTGTCACATAATCAAAGCGGATTCAGGACGGAGAGAAGTACTGCAGATGTAGTTTGGACCCACAAATGGCTTGCTGCCAAAACCCTGTCAGAAAAAGTAGAAATAGTTATAACTGGAATAATTCGATACTATCAATCGCCAATCCTTGTTAAATATTTTGAAAGGAATAGTTATGGAAGATGAAGTTAGATTAATCAGATTCCTTATTAGTCAAACCTGGATAACCACCGAAATAATCGGTGCCTCGGAGAATAAATCATTCCTTGGCAACATCAGTACACCACAAGGAGACAGCCTAAGCCCTGTTTTATTTATCATTTACCTAGAAAATGCTTTAAAAGATGTGCCTAAATCTTTACCTTCGGTCCAATTACGTTTTGAAAACGAACTCCCCATGGAAATTGCATATGCAGATGACATTGACTTTATTGGCATGAAACAAGTCAATGTAAATGACATCCAAAGAGCCTTACAAAATCACCAACTGTACGTTAATAGTGACAAAACAGATGTAACATTATTGTCAAGGAAGAAAGATGTAGAAAGAAGAAAAAGTTTATCGACGGCTGCACTAAATAAATTATTACATATATGGATTAGAAAAGATAAAATAAAATTAAATACAAAAATCAAATTATATACAACCCTTGTAAAATCCGTCCTTATATACAACTGCGGAACATGGGCACTGACTGGAGCCGAAGAGCAAAGATTAGAGAGATTCCATAGAAAACAACTGAGAAGAGTCCTGAATATATGATACCCCACAAAAATATGCAATAAAACACTTTATGAAAAATGTAATGAAAGACCCTTATCCATTCAAATCCTGGAGGCAAGATGGCGGCTTCTTGGGCATATACTCGGAAGATATGAAAATATACCATCTAATAAAGCCATGAATACGTTTTTCACCCCATCTGAACACAAGAAATATCAAGGTAGACCACCCACGTCAATTTATACCGTCCTCAATAGAGACCTAAAACGCCTTCAAAATAACAAAGAATTAAAATCAAAGGAAGACCATATAAACTTAGCATCCATAGCAAAAGACCGTGAACTGTGGAAGGAAATGACACAGATGATTAGAGAGGCAGCCGAGGCGTCCCGATCGGATGATTAGGAAGCGAAAGGCCTTAAGTCATTAAGTCATATATATATATATATATATATATATATATATATATATATATATATATATATAGAGAGAGAGAGAGAGAGAGAGAGAGAGAGAGAGAGAGAGTGAGAGAGGGGGCGAGAGAGAGAGAGAGATAGAGAGAGAGATAGAGAGAGAGATAGAGAGAGAGAGAGAGAGAGAGAGAGAGAGAGAGAGAGAGAGAGAGAGAAAGGACGACTCGTAAATTTGATAACCATCTGTTCAAAGACATGCAAGTCATCCTTGACATCTCAAAGGGAAATTGAAGAAACAAAGAGTCTTGAACATCTAGAATCAGTTCTAATAATTAATTCTTTTCTCTGTTCTTGATTTGTTTTTAACTGTTAAACAATAGTGTTCTCTATGTTTTGTTGTGGGTTCCTCTGGTGATATTAAGAAGGAGGGCGGGGGGATGGTTTTTGTTTTTTTTTTGTTTTTTTTTGGGGGGGGGGGTTGTTTTTGTTTTTGTTTTTTTTTTGTTTTTTTTTTTTTTGAGGGGGGGGGGGGTTGAGGGGGGGGGGGTTGTTTGCTTTATTTTGTTTTTGTTTTTTGTTGTTTTTTTTCTATTTTGTTTTTGTTTGTTTCTAATTTGTTTATGTTTCTCTTTCAGCTAGTTTGATAAAGATTGATTCGTGTAAGTATATTATTATCAAAGCGGTAGATTAATAAAAGTTGTCATGAAAATAAAATTATAATGGTTGATTCTGCTCTCTTGATGGCCAAGATAGATAGATAGATAGATAGATAGATAGATAGATAGATAGATAGATAGATAGATAGATAGATAGATAGATAGATAGATAGATAGATAGATAGATAGACATATTGTATGAGTAAGAGAAGAAGAAGAAGAAGAAGAAGAAGAAGAAGAAGAAGAAGAAGAACAACAACAACAACAACAACAACAACAACAACAACAACAACAACAACAACAACAAGATGACGGAGGAGGAGAAGGAGGAGGAGGAGGAACACGAGGAGGAGGACGAAGAGGGGAAGGAAGAGGGGAGAAGGAAAAGAGAGAAAAAAAGGGGGGGGGCGGTTGATAGATTTGATAGAGATAGGGGTAAAGAGAGAAAGGGATAAAAACTAATGACAACGTTGATAAAAATAAATGCGGAGCAGTCATGAATCTATAACATAAGAAGACAGGATGTTGATCACGCGTCAGTCAAACCCTATTTCTGTGCTTGCAATTTTCGGTTGCTTTGACAGGTTTGACACCATAATAGAGGGATAGTTAATTTTATCTCATCATAGTTTATCCCATGACTTTTACCATTAGTCTACGGATAAACTACTACTTTTCTTTTTATTTCTCCGATTACTGACGCCAAAAGGATTACGACCTATTAAATATTCAACGCCGTAAACTAATGAAATTGGGTATGCTATAAATATCTGGTATCTGAAGTTCTAGATCTATTTTAAGAAGAAGCCTTGTGGTGACATCAACTTGATAGCATAATTCAAATGTCAACCACAATTGTAATTTGAGAATTGACTGTCCTACAAATGAATGCACAATGGTGCTTTGATTTTTATTTTGTAGATTTTTTGTTGTTGTTAATATTAAATAATATCTTGGGAATGGCGAATCTCTTTGGGAAACAAAAAATAGGAACCAAATTTACCTCGTACAGTTCAAGGTTTCGTTATTTTCAGTGGGTTTCACTATATTATTTCCCTGCCCTAATATGTCATATGGAATTCATTTTTAAAAGGTTGAATTGAAATGTTGCTAGCGCAATGTTCATTAAATGTGACCCACCGTCTCACAGTAAGAAGAATCGGATCCCAAAAAGTAATTTTAGAGATAAAATGGTGAGAAATAAGACGTTAGTATTAAAACCCAACCACCCCGAAGAGAAATAAGGCACAAGTTTGATATTCGTGGCTATAAATTCAATGTTCATCACCTAGTTCATCCCGACATAATACCTCTTGGATACAATGGGCCACAAATGAGCTCAATGTGTTTTATTAGAATCTCATTTCAAACAGTGCATGACGCCTGTGAGACAACATTCTCGTATAATTACTCTTCCTATATCCATCACTGCCCAGAGTCTGGTTCGAGTCGAATATATTTTATATATACCTTTATATAAGTCATTTCCACAGATTCACCACATTAATCACCATCTATGACGCTTCATTTATTTCCCCGATCGGGTCATGCAGACCCAAATTATTAAGTATTTCAAACTTTAAAAGTTGCCTGTGGGGTCCTTGACTGAGTAATTTGCTCGATAAGTAACCTACCTATATTACAGGAAAAAATATGTATCATTTATCAATAATTTTAGATGGATAAGCTAGACTCGTACTGCACTCATGGGAAACAAACTGTGGGCAATCCTTACAAAGTCTGCACATTTCTCAAATAACATTTTTTTGTCATCATTTTTCTTTACACACTTATAATACCAGGTACTGTGTGAGTCATTGAAATCCTCTCGTATTATCTACTCGATCTCTCCTTAGTCAATCAATTTATCTATTTTACTGTCTTTCTTTTCTATCTGACTGTCTGTCTATCTATCAATCTGTCCATTTATCGACTTGTCGAGCTATCTGTCTAACTGTCGTTCTTTCTAATATACCAATATCAATTTACTTATCTATTTATCTGCCTTTTTGCTTTTACTCTTATCTATTTATCCTTCTTTCTTTCTTTTAATCCATCTGTCTATTTATCTATACATCAAAGTGTCTATCCACCTATACATCTATTAATCTATCTGTCTATCTATTTATCTATTTATTTATCTATATATACATATCCATCTATCCATTTATCTATCTATCTAGTATTCTATCTACCTATCCATATTCACATATATTTTCCTACATCCTTCTATACGTCTGCCTACCTACATACCTACCTCTTTATCTACCTTCCTATCTACCTACTTATTTTTTCTGCTAAACCTATTTTATTTATTCACCTTTTCATTTATTCATTTTCCTATTTATTTCAAAAATTGGGTTTTAATATGTCTCGCGTAAAATTACTCGGGGATTAGGAAGAAAAAGCAAAAATGCCAACACTGAAGAAGAGGAGGGGAAGTGTGGTTCTTTACCTTGTACATGCAGGATCCGACTTTAATCTTATATTATATTATATCGTATCTTAACGTCTTTAATGAATACGTGGTTCTGGGTTATCCCAGGTTTACACATCTATTCTTTTTTTTTTAATAAGAGTTGGGGATTAACATTGTTCCTTCAGCCAATGTTAAACTTTTATCATATTAATTTAAAACTTTTTTTTACAAACTGATATAGATACTAGTAACTTGCAAACATTTATTAAGTCAAGGGTAATTCTATTACTCTTAGTTCAAAAAAAAGATTCGTCTCGATCGACGTGCACTGATTTGCAGTTCTGATAACCCATATTTCTATGGTCGGTCTCGATCTATATCTATCTCCATAATAATGCAGAAGTATAAAAAGTGAAACAGATAGCCTGTTCGTAATAGCGTTATTTCACGTAAATAATGCGGGTTGAACACTTGTAAAGGCAAATAGATAAACCATTATAATTTAAAGAATTGTGATTTGAAAGCAATAGGGAATAAGTGTGTGATGTCAAAATACTGGTTCCAATCTCATTGAAAATGTAAAACCACTCTTCTGGAGGACTGGATATATAACTTGTGTAATTCATCTTCTGGTTTTTCTAGTCTAAATATATGTGCTGGTCGTCAAGAAAGGCCATCCATCCTCGCTCTTTTACTTTTACGTCCCGTAATCCTGAGAATCTGCCTATACATTCTGCTACTAAAATAGTTATGCCACCGTATGAATCAATATGTAACCTATTCATTATTAGTTCTCCGAAGGACTGGTCACATCCACACTTCCAAGGAGTTTGAAACCGGAAGAGTGGAAGGTGTGACGTCACGACTTCCCTGCCCTATTTCGTCTCGCCATAATTAGGTTGAGCACAGTATTGGGGAAAAGGGGGGGGGGGGGCGGTTAGTGTAGTTGTTCTGTATAATACGGGATTCATTCATCCCTTGTATAAACAGTTGATTTCCGCACTTTATTTTGTCTTACTATATTAACCAGACGTTACCCAATTGATTATTGTTTTTTCAAGTGAATGAGTGAATGAGTCATCGTGCTTGAGTGACTGGATGGAGTACTGTTATCTTAATGTAAGCCACCACCACCATCACCACCACCACCACCACCACCGAGACCATCATCATCATCATCATGTTCGAAGTCGTCATCGTCGTCATCATCAGTAGCAGCAGCAGCAACATCTTCAAAAAGAGCAACCGGGATACCAAATAAATGGTTACCAGTTTGATAACTTAGAATGTCAAATCCCTAGAATTGGAATAATACTCTAGCATTTTGTTATCAAATGGCCATTTTATTATTACAGCATAAAATTGAATATAAAATCCTGATCACGGATTCGACCCTCAGTCATGGAGATGACAGCGTGGCTGTTGTATAGTCTTGACTTTATACCCCGAAAGTTCGACACCCGACCGCGCCCTGAAGCATTGAGCTAGTCACATCGCAGTAGCTCTCTTTGCGGCGCTGCACTGCAGCGGATGCCTTGTCATTCCAGTCTTCTGTAGTAGACCCTAAGGAAAAATTTCCATTTGGGGATGAATAACGGGAATTTCATGTTTTTTTAAAAAGAAACATTCAACAAATGGCATCTTTCAAATGCAGATCATGTTGTAGCTTTCTTTTTAACTCAAGTCACTATTCGAGATCATCAATCAAAAGAATCATTCGAATGAGTTTAAATTTCATGAGGAATGTTGCTACGTAAGTTTAGTATTTTAGAAGTAACAATAAATTGTTTGGCATTTCAAGCATCTGGCAACCCTGATACCTACCCTTTCTTACCATATACGCATGTGCTAGTTTTAACTAATGGTGTTATATTGACGGTGAAAACATAACCACTCACTGTTGTATATTGACAAAGCGCCTTTCTCAGTTTAACCAGTCTTTTTTTATCAGAAATTGCAAATAGAAATGAATTACAATGACCTGCAATGAAAACAAAATCCCTAACCTAAGACAGAAGCTTCTTGTGTGTGTGTGTGTGTGTGTGTGTGCGCGCGCACGCGCGCGCGTGGGTTGGGGGAGGGGGGGGGGTAAACTTGTTTAATCTATTGATATTTGATGTGAACATATTCTGGGCAAAATAGAAAAAAGGCGTTTAATCAAGGAATCCCTCACCTGCACTCACCTAGCCTGTCTAACTACCGTCTGCATAGCTCATCTTTAGTCTAGATTGTCATCTATTTTTTACGTATGGATTAAGATATATAAAGGATGTGGAGGTGTGGAAGAAAGAAAAACAATAAAACAGACAGGAAAGGGGGGGGGGGGTGACAGGACGTCCCTTAATAAGCAAATAGGCACGGAATTGCATTCATATCAGGCCTAACAGTAGAGAAGCGTTGTAGAAACTTTTGTAGACTTTTTGGTTCTGACACGAATAAAAAGAATTCAAAGACAATAGGCCCACGGAGTTGGTTTATCTCAATTGCTTGTTATCCTTACAACAGGACGCTAGTGCATCGTTAAGTACGTCCGCTCGATTTAGTAGACCCAGCTACCAAATCAAGGCTATGTGGACAAGGGTGGGGGGGGGGGGAGGCAAGATTTTTAAAAACTCGACAACAGCCGGAGTCGATCACGTTGCGTATGAAGCTAGTCCTTTACCATTTGAGCAGTCTCGAGCATGCCACGTCTCCATAGCAAACTTTGAGGCGATGCATTGCGGCTGAAATCGTGTTATACAGTTTTCCCTTGAAATGAATATAAAGAAAAATGTCCAATTGGCAATGAATGAAGACATTTTTTTATCTATTCGTTACATCTTATTTGTTTATTTACTTATTTATATATTTATCCATTTACTATCTATTTGATTTCGCCTGTGAGAGAGGTCTGTGCTCTAGGTACCCCAAAATCAGTTATCGGGACCCCAAGCTGCTCAACAGACATGCACTTAATCATGTCTAAGGTTAGGGATTTTGTTTTCATTGCAGGTCATTGTAATTCATTTCTATTTGCAACATGCATTCGGTATGGACCTTAAAAAGCATTAACTGAGCTATCATGCTCCGACTAAACTTTTTTTTCTTCTCTTTTTGGCCAGAAATCTTTTACTTAAAATATCAATCGATTAAGATGGCTGAAACTTGTCCAAAAGTCTTAAACCCGAGACTTCTTTTATGATAGAATTCTCGGGTTGAAACTTTTGACAATTTTGAAAAGTTGCGGGGAATCATTTTAATCGATTAATATTTGGGATAAAACTTTTCCGACCATAAAAAAAAATGTTCTTCCCCGTAGCACGAAATGAGTCGTTCAAAGGTGACCGCCGCGTACAAGAGGGATAACTCCATCCAACTTGCCATTAAAACGACAGAACCTATTGCCCCACCTGGTTTGTACAGAGCTGCCGTTTCGGTTGAACCAGTATAATGTATTTATATTATTGAAATCCGGAATGCATTGCGGACACTGTTAGGAAAAGCAAAAGCTTGGCATAGCAAGTTGCAATGATCTTTTTAAAATCAACATTGATTTAGCGGGTCCCTAAAACCCATCATCACATTTTTAAAAATAAAATGCAAGCACAAAATACTTAAACGTCATTTTATTCCGTTGTATCTAGTTTTTGTTTGTTTGCTTTGTAATTCACAATTTTTAGACTTTTAGACAAACCGAGGGTTATTGAAATCGATCGATGTTTGAATTACGCTTTGTGAGGTATAGTGTTTATGATACTTGCCTTCGCGACTGTGTAGGTTTCTGTTTCGAGTCCGTTGTGAGTGGCGAAGAGTTGAGTCCCTGGAAAAAACTCTTTACTCGTATTCTATCATCGTACTCAAGTCTAAAACGAGAATCTGACAAGGAACAGAATTGTCTCTGTCAAAAAATCAAATTGTCAACATCATCATCATCATCATCATCATTATCATCATCATCATCATCATCATCATCATCATCATCATCATCATCATCATCATCATCATCATAGCTTGTCGCTCCAACACCGAACCCACTCCACAGCATTTGGGGAGCAGACTCTTAGGTCATGGTCAGTGCAGCTGGGCTCATCCTCGTCTGCTCTGGGCACCCACATGTACACGAGCTCGTCTCAACCAGCCCCCACTGTATCATTCTTCCAGCTGTTCTCCCAAGTTTTGCTCCTGCTCTGTTCAGTGTAACCCAGTCATTCCTGGGGAGCTCAGTTCCGTAGGGCAGTTCTTCTTTTGGATCTTCTACGGCTTCATTTGCAAAATTGTCCCACTCTCTCCATGTGGAAAGTCTGTATACAGCTGCATGGTCAGGGTTGATGCTTTTTTCCGTCATGAAGCTCTTTCTCGACTTCAGTGTACTTGTCGTTGGGTTGTGCTCACTGAGGGGGTGCCTTGGGTCCATTTCCTGTTTATATTTCTGGGCTTTGGAAGCAGTTGGCTCTTCGAATGTGAGGAGGTGCAATGCCAGACAGCCGATAGAGGACTGGAACTGCAGTCGGTTTCAAGTTACCAGTAATGATCTGGCAGGTGCTGTGTTGCTCAGGGTCAATCATTTTGGCATGTCAGGATCTTGCCCAAACTGGTGAGGCGTATTCGGCTGATGAATAGCAGAGGGATAGTGCGGTTGTCCTGACTGTTTATGATCTGCTTCCCATGAAGTGTTTGCCAGTTTTCTTAGGAGGTTGTTTCTTGTGGCCACCTTTGCTTTTGCTTTCTTTGTGTGCTGAGAAAAGGACAGTGTGCCGTCTAATGTGACACCGATGTACACGGGGAATATGTTGTTCTCCAATATGTTCCCATTCCAGGAGATGTTCAGGGCTTTTTTTTTAATGGAAGGCACACACTTGAGTTTTTCCTGGGTTGGCATTTAGTGGGTTCTTTAAATACTACTCAGGAGAGTGTCTTCAGGGCATCCGTTAGTCTCTTCTCCATGTTCTTGAAATCAGATGCCTGGGACGCAAGACACAGATCATCTGCATATTATAGAAACCTCCGGATGTTCTCGAAGTCAGATTGGTCGTTGGTTAAATTGTGAAATCGCCTTACACCATGTCCCGTCCTAAATGAGTACATGGTAAATGTTTCCGTTTAGTCGGAGCCTCTTGTAAAGCACTGTAGCGAATCTAGTTGTTTTATATATATATATATATATATATATATATATATATATATATATATATATATATATATATAAGCTTAAATTAAGCTAAGTTTTCTGGCCAAAATGAAAAGATAACATGTTTTATGTGCGGCTATGTGGTCCTGTGGTATGACACTCGCCTTCGAATCCCTTCGAGTCCCTTTCTGAACAGCGCATAGTTGAGTCCTTAGAAAACGTTATTTATTCAAATTTTCTCACTGTACACAGGTGTCTCTGTCCAAAAAAAAACTTGTAATATCGCCTCTTAGGCGTCATGTCTCGTCATAAGTGTTTCTAGGGCTATGGACCTCTTGCAAAGCGCGCTGAGCACGTTTAGTGGATGCAAGATGAAAAAAAAAAACAAATGAAATAAAGCGCCTTTAAAACTCACACGAGTCATGAAGAAAAATAAAAACCCGTGGATAGTATTGGGTGTCATTAAATTTCGCCCTTGAATTATTACGTTTCTGTATTATTTATTTACTGTTTATTGATTGATTAATTTATCTAAAATCCATTTATTAATTCTTTTATTTCCTTTTAAAATAGTTATATTTTCATCTTCTTACCACAGGACATGCATATATTATCATATTGTGCTCTGCTCTTACTAACCATTTTCCGGATTTTCCCGGATGTCATATCCACCGTACAAACAAAAATATTTTTAAAATTCTAGCTAAAAATAGTCTAAATAAATACATCTAGTACAGCAAAACAAGCTGTACAATATTCGAGTATTAATTTCTCATAACCATAATTAAAGAAAATCTTCAAATGTTGTGATGATCATGAGAAATCAGAATGAGAAAAATGTTGGTTGTATCGTAGCGAAAGTGACGATATTCCTGTATTGATAAGGAGGGCCTTTATTATTGTTTTATTTTCATATTTAACCATCCATTTTATTAATTTATGTATTTGCTCATTTTCATAATTGTCTATCTATTTAATCAGTAATTAATTTAGTAAGTAGGAAATTGATTAATTGATATACGTACTTATTTTTTAAAATTATATTATAAGAACAAAATAATTAAAGATGGAATTCTATCTGCTATATATTAGTTTGGTAGAGTAGTTGTTTGTCTTGCCAAGATATCTACAAGTGCCAAAACCTTAAATGTCACACATTGTGGTACCGAATCACGACCAGCATACCGTGCATATTATAGGACTGGGATTTAGTATTGAGATTTTTCGATTTAACAATAACCAGACCACCCAGCCAAGTTCTTCTTTGGCAATTATTACAAAACTATTACTATTAGAGAGGAATTTATTTATTGAAAATACTGCTTTATAAGCGTATGTACAAGTGATGATATTTTACAATGCTTATTTCATCATTCTTGTACTTTACTTTCGTGAACCTAATTCCGTACGGATGAATAAAGTTTATTTATTCAATTTATTTATTTATTTACTTATTTATTTATTTATTTATTTATTTATTTATTATTTATTTAATTAATTATTTATACATTGATTTATTTTTTATTTATTTATTTATTTACTTATTTATTTATTTATCCATTCAGTCATTTGTCTACTTTGCTATTTATTTAATATAAAAAGCTAACTCCCTTTCGCATTATTTTATAAATTTCCATGATCTTCATGATTTATTTAGAACATTTCATTTAGTGAACTGAACACAAATTTGAAACATGAAATAGTATTAACGAAATTGACTTCACTGAACTCTTTGTCGTTGCTCTAGCCAGCCATTTTCATGAGTAGTTAGTTCTCACTAAATTTTATCTCTCAGACTAATATCGTTTGAGGACACACACGTTTTGTGTGTTGATACGTTTTATACGATTGGTGGATGTTGATATTTAAAAAAAACTAAACTAGTAAAAAGCCCGCAATTTAGCGGGGAAAGAACTATTTTCATTCGATATTGCCTGAATCATTTTCTTGATTAGCTTGATTACGATTAGATGCATATTTTCATCGATGTGCTTGTCGTCGCTGCCATGCTTTATTCGGCATGATTTTAGTTTATCAGCCAGTAGATATTAATATCAATAAGTCACAAGTCTTTACCACGCTTGACTTGGGAGGCCTTCCGAAAGCTCCTACAAAGGGAAACAACTTAAATAATATTCCCCCAACTAACCCCAAGAAAAAGTAAAGCCTAGAGTACCTTTAACTAACCCTAATAGGAAAATAAACACCCTAGCATTATGACTAACCCTAATAGAAAAAAAAAACCCTCGGACTGCTTTGCACTACCTTTCAATACTTCACAAATTAAAATGGCGGCCGAGAATCAAAACAATGGTCAAATTAGGAAATTTTAAACTTTCACAAATCTATCAAGGTTTGTTCTAGAGTTTTTAAAATGCTTCTATATGATGACAAATTGAATAAATAAACACCTGACAAAAGATCTACGGTAAAATTACAAATTGAAAGAATACTGGGGATATAGGAGCTTTCGGAATGTCTCCCCCCTAGCACCTTTACTAAGACTTGTGACTAACCCTAATAGAAAAAAAAATCCTCACAAATCTATATGATGACAAATTGAATAAATAAACGCCTGACAAAAGATCAACGGTGAAAATACAAATTGAAAGAATACTGGGGATGTAGGAGCTTTCGGAATGTTTCCCCTTTACCTAACTTATGTGATGTCAAATGAAAATCTGAAGCAGACGCGAAAAATATCAAGTTTGTTCGGGCTAGAAGCTAGACAGATACAATTGACAGTTTGCCCACAACTTTTAACTAAATATTTCCCAGGGCAATAATTATCACATCGATGGCATAAAAACGACCGTAATATCAGCAATATTAGTTGACGTTGTTAATCGGTGAAAATTGTTTAAAATTTGTGTAAATCCGAATACCTTCATGTGATCAAGTGAATAATATCACTATGAATGCCACGATTTGCTGAAAAATGCCAACACACACACACACATGTATACACCACACACAACACAAACACACACACACACACACACGCACACACACAAACATACACGCAATTAGAACATACTACTTCATAACAACACTGATCACCGCTAAATCAACAACACAACGGAAGTAATAATAATACTTGATGTCATAAATAGATGGCGCAAACTGACAACTTTTTACAGAGTCAAAATTAGTTGATTTTGAGAGTGTAAGTGTCGTCGGTGCATATTTTATGATATCTGTGTTACTCAACAAACTTTCAAACTGACTTTAAATTATAAAATGAAATCAAGTTACCTGTTTATCTATCTGTAAAAAATATATTTCTAATTTTCAAATCTTTCAGTAGAGTTGTGCGCCGTATAATTTTTTTTTATCGACTCAAATGGCGCAATGTTCTCTACAAGGCTATATTTTTTTAAAGAAAGGATGCATAGCACCAAGTGGTGCCCAAAATGCAATGGTAAGTTTACGACGACAGATTTTGACAGTTTCTAGCGCAACCTATTGAGACAAGTGTCATATTTTTGTTACTGCATTGCGCCCTCTCGATCGATACCAATATTGGCCTCCGAGCCAAACTGTGTTGAACGACTTATTGTTTATTTTTCTTTTATATGAATATTAAAGAAAATCTGCTGGAGCGAAATGCTCGGGCCTTTTTATTATAACCAATCAAAACGCGTGATTTGTGACACACCCTCAAGCACACCCTCCCACCCTACAGGATCGATAAAAGTTGATGGCTCAAAAGATTTGTCTCCGTCTATGTTAATGTCCACAATACAATGGTATGATAATTAAAACAGATGAGTGCATGTGCGTAACAGCCTGTATCTTTATCTCCTGGAAAAAAACCGATTTCGTCATTAATTAACGTTAACGTAGCGTTCTCTCTGCATCACCGTTGACGGTGCAGCTTTACAGGTCGTTTTTATGCACCATCGTTGTACAAGCGCAATCCACATTATTCATTATCAAGGTTGTGTTTGTATATTAGCCAATCGTAAAAACAGGGTTACAAAAGTTATGATATCTTTTTTCACAAAGAAAAATTAAAAAACAAGCGCCGATGACGTACGATCAAATTTAAACCCAGAAAATATAAGTAGCATTAAAGATAAAATAATCTTTTAGAAAGACATGATTAAATATTTTATTAGCGTGGTAGTTAAGATGTTAGACTCGAGCCTTTTAAGTACTTTGCTCAAATCCCATTGTCGACAATTTGTTTAATATATCTTTTTATTTCCTATATTTAATTTTATTGATAACAAAATCATTCTTATTATTGTTATAGTAGTTAGATATTTTTGATACTTTGCATTATTTTATTTTCATTATTTTATTTTTAAAAAAATTTTTAAAAATTATTAACAGTATTTATTATTGCTATTATATTTCATATTATCATTAGTATTCGATTACCATGTTTGTTGGGGTTTTTTGTTTTGTTTTTGTTTTTGTTTTTTAATTATTTTTTAAAACTTATATTTTATAATTTTTAAACTGTATGTTTATTTATAATCTATGTTAATTTCCACAATACAGTAGAAGTATAATAAATATATGCATGTTAATAATAGCCTTTCGTGGGTTCTCCACAAGTTATTTTCAAAAATTGCCCAATTGAAAACAAAAGTCCTTGCCACGAATTTGATATATTTTGAGCTCTTATTTGAAACAACGGGAGCGATGTATATTCAGGTTTTCATCCAACTGAGTCGTCGTTGCTGTCCAACGATTGGATATTTTATATTTAATATATACACGCTGCTTTGTAAATAAAAGGTGTAAACAGACCCATGAGTCAGGCTGAATAAATTGATTTATTATGATGTTGGATATTTCGAAAACCGTGAAAGATTTTTTCTATGTTGGTCACTTTGAGCACATTCTGCAATCTGACCAATGATTCGAGCACGTGGAAAGGTAACCTAGAACATCCTCTTTGGATACAGACTAAACGTGTGATAAACATTGGAAGACGATTTGGATGATTAAAGGCATTTTCTTTCGCAGTGGTTGATGTGTTTCCAGTTTTACAATCACTAATGCTACATGTCACATAGAATTTAATTATCGAGGTCAGAAAACAAGTCTTGTTAACAAAGGGGAGGTATTACTAAATTGGGATGGGGGGGGGGGGCTGCATCACACAGGAAGAGAGAGAGAGAGAGAGAGAGAGAGAGAGAGAGAGAGAGAGAGAGAGAGAGAGGAGAGAGACAGAGAGAGAGAGAGAGAGAGGCAGAGAGGGGAGAGACGAGAGTGAGAGAGAGAGAGCGTGCGTGCGTGTGTGTGTGTGTGTGTGTGTGTATGTGTGTGTATGTGTGTGAATTATGAAAAGATTTACATTTATAAATTACAACTCTACCGGGGGGAGGGGGATGCATCTCATAATGCTTTCTTTATTCCTCCACAATGCTAAATTTATTCCAACAACAGCTTATTGCATTCCCATAATTCTATACAGTGTAAGCGGCTAGTTCGACGCCGTATTCTGGTTTCAAAGTCGTGATGTCACTTCCGTCTTACAGCAACCAAAAGTGGTTCTACTTGGAAATCAGTAAAACCGAAGGGCTTCCTTTTCCGAGAGTTGTTGACAATCGGGTGAACCATTTTAGCAAGGAAATATCCGCTCAATTTGAACTGTGTTCGTAGTAAAGACCACAGCTCGATTCGTGGAACCAAAAGAGCCCTTGCCCTATTGTACAAGCACTATAAAATAACGTCACAAATTAAATCCAAATACGCATTCACACTCAAGTCGTGTGCATAAAATATTAGATATGTCTATTGTGCCTTCGAGAGCACAGCATCATAGTCACAGTAATGAAATCATTACCAATGTGTTACAGAATCATTTTACGCACCACTGTGTCAAAACATTGTATTCAAAACTAACAAACTGGAGGGCCAATTAATCGGCTGGTAGTAATGAACTTAAGGTGGTTATGTCATGGTCATAAAGAAGTCTAAGGCGTTGGTATTTTCAGGTAAACACCATCATTGTTATAGGAACAACACCATTTTAATAGGCCATACAATGTCGTCGAGTAATAAAACAAGCTCTCGCATCTTAGACGATCGTAAAATAGCACCATATTATTATTATTATTATTATTATTATTATTATTATTATTATTATTATTATTATTATTATTATTATTATTATTACTATTACTATTATTATTATTATTATTATTATTATTATTATTATTATTATTATTATTATTATTATTATTATTATTATTATTATTTAGATCGATTTTCTGTGGTATGAGTAGCTAACTCTAGCTTTCGTTGACATAGCCTGACACCCTAAAAATTGTGACGATATATATTTTTTCCATGTGTTCCAATAAAAAAATGTGCTCAATATGACCCAAATAATAAAAGTGTTACCTAAATATCCGACATCCAATAGGTCATTTTGTTCAGCTTGAACCAAAGGGATGTTTACAAATTTTATAAATAAAGCATCTTGTTTACATTTATGAAGAAATATCCAATCGTTGGATAGCAACGCATCATGTGATCGATGACTTGGTTGGACGAAACCGATATATAGATCGCTCACATCACTTTACAATATAAGGTGACGACGTCGTTGTGCAGCTATGTGGTCTAGTGGTATGACACTTGCTTTCGGATCGGAAGGTCCTGGCTTCAAGCCTCGCGCTCGGCGCAAAGTTAAGTCCTTGGAAAAAGGCTCTTTACTCACATTCTCCCACCGTACTCGGGTGCAAAATGAGTACCTGGCGTTAAAAGCGTTGTCTTTGTCCGAAAAATTGTAATATCGTCATGTCCCGTCCTACATGTTAAATGTTGCTATTTACCAGGGACCCCTTGTAAAGTGCTTTGAGCGCATTACGTGGCTATTGCGCTATATAAAGTTCAATTTTTTTAATTTTTAAAATTAGTGTTCAATATAACAAATGAGACCATTGAATACAAGTCGTTATGTACTTTATTTGGCGGAAGTCACCTTGTCTTGTGATGTAACTCTCTTAGTAAATTTCAGTTTTAATTTTCAGATTATGAGTTTACGAAAGCTACGATCTAACGAAAGTTACGATCTAACTCAGTCGATCTAAACATAGACTGGAATTTATTTTCTAATGTTTTTCCAGCCGGAATTGTTGGAATTTTTCCCCACAAAAACACAGACTACGAAAAGGTATACATAGCTCAATCGATAGAGTACTCGACCGACGATCAGTCAAAAAAGTCTTTAAAACATCACTAAAGGGCCCATGAGTCAGGAATTCATTAGATGTATTTTTTTCTGACGCCTCTCTCCAGCCAGCAATTAATAGATACCTGTGCATATACTAGCTAAAAAAAAAGTATTTTTAAATATACTAACTTCCAGTGTCCTGTCAAAAGGGTAGAAAGTAATATTTTCTGTCCATTTAACAACTTAGAAACCAGGATAAAAGCCGCGTCCATGGGAATAATAAGAACACACTTATAACGAACGCGATATAAGCGGATTGATGGAAATAACAAAGGCACTGCTTCTCCCACATTTTTTTCAATTAGACAAAGAACTACTGACAAAAAGAATACTATTGATATAAAGAGCTATTTTTGTGATATTATTGCTCTTTAAGTCTGTGATACCTAGAGCTATGATCTCCATTTTAACACCTGCTGCAGTCCCCTGATTAGTGACTGAGTCGAAATCACAAGGATCAAAACATAAACAAGACTTCTAACTCATTATGGATGGAACGAAATTGACGTCAGTCAGCTTTTTGTTATTGTTTTTAGGCAGTCATTTTTATATAGGTTCTCACTAAATTCTCTCAATCAGAGTATAAACGTTCAAGGTTACGCATCGTAGTGTATGTTGGTATGTTATATCCGGATGGTGGATGATGTGAGGATTTTGTAAATTAAATGCATACCATCATTAGTCTTCTATGAGTCTATGGAATTTGATAATTCATGTTTATTATAAATACAAATATTTTATTCACTCTCTATATCTATATATGTATATCCAGTTGTATATGTACGCATGCCTTTAAAATGAATGAATTACATTTTGCAAATGTACTATCGCTTATGCGTAACAGTAATTTTATTTCAATTGTTTATGTTTCTGAATAAAATAACAAGTCACAACACTGAGAGACCAGTCACGTGTAGAAAGGTCTTTGTAATTATTATTTGTCCACCGACCAAGGAACTGAATTTGG
>NC_088367.1:35290440-35297940 GCF_034508935.2 Berghia stephanieae | reverse complement strand
TTTTTTTTTACCATTTTTTTGCCAGCAAATATTTGCTTCAAATATCTGAAATGACTCTCAACCGACGTGAGTATAATATTATTTGTAAGACTGACATCAGCACACAACTAACCATGGGATTAATTTAGCATTGTTGTAATGGAGGTATTTTTGCGTTGATTTGAGACCATTTCCATTACAACATAACAACGAGCCTAAAGCAATTTGGGGTATCAGACCTGAAAAAAAGTACAAGTTGCTCTCAACAAATGGAAAAGCTTCAAACTCGAGAGTTTTTAAAGTTTTGGATTTGAGACGTTTTCACAAGTTGAGAAAAGATTTTAATCTATTTATATCTAATGACTAATGAAGTACAGTTTTCTGGCTAAGATGAAAAATCCCGTTGTTGTTGCCTTGTTTGTGGTTTGTTGTATTTTGTTTTGTTTTTGTTTTTTGTTGTGTGTGTGTGTGTGTGTGTGTGTGTTTTAAAGGTTTTTTTTCTTTTTTTCTATTTGTTATTTTTTGGTGTGTGTTGTGTGGAGTTTTTTTGTTTGTTGGGGGCCGGGGTGTTTATTTTCTTTTTTTTGTTGTTGTTCGCTTCTTTTTTGTGGGGCTTTTAGGAGGGTTTTGGTTTTTTTTTCTGTTTTTGTTTTTTTATATGTTTTTCTGGGGTTTTTAAAGTTTAGTTTTTACTTGTTTTGTTTTGTTTAATTGTTTGATTGTGTTTGTTCCTTCTTTTTTTTCTTTTTAAATTTTGTTTGTTTGTATATTTTGTGTTAGATGACATAGCTTGCAAATTAGCAATGCACGTTTTTAAAACCAGAACAAACTGAATAACCGATTCTAAAAACTTGGCAATTTAAATAGTAGCAAGATTTAAAATTTCGCTTCCGGATTGTTGAATTCTGTCAGTCAAAATTGCTCTGCCTATTTCTTGGCGAGCACCGCTATCAATGTCGTTATCAGCGGCTCCACAGCCGGTATTATCTATCAAGGCAGACCTTCACCACCGTTTGCTTCACGGTGATTGCAAAGGAGTTAACGAACCAACCAAACTAAATTAGCTCAGTCCAGTTGATGTATGATAAACAATTCTGCTGCTGGTTGCCTGCGTAATCGTATTCAAGCGTGTATGTATTTTGTATGTGTATAAATGTGTGTATGTGCTTGTTAATATGTGTATATGTGGATGTGGGTGTGAGCATGTGTGTGAGTGGTTGTCTGTGGGTGTGAGTATTAATTTGTGTGAGTGTTTATGTGTACGTGCATTTCGTTATGACTGTTTGCCTTTATTTATGTGTGAGTGAGTGCTTGTGTACAACATGCATGTCAGAGATAAATATGCCGGAATTTACAGATTAGAGGCAGAAGGAGAGGAAGTGAGAAGGGAGGAAGAGAATGAGACACTCATAGAGAAGGATCATTGTTTCCGACTATAAGAACCGTTGGTGGAATTTTAAAAAATTCTTTCGAAGCCTAAATCTGAGTATTCGAGTGCGGCCAGAGCAACAGGTAGGTTACCCATTTAAGTCAATCGACCGGCCCTAATTTGGTTGGATAAAAATCGACAATTGAAAATTACTTTGATTTTTTCTAGTTCAGGGGAAATATTATCTTAAGGGCGTTCCAAATACACCATGATAAGACAGGTTTAAGCGTCATTGAAGTGTGCAAAGTATTCTTAAATATAGCTGAAGTGTCTTGCTCAAGAAAAAAGAGAAATGCCAAAACCCGGGGCCCGAGGTAAAAATGCAATGCTTTATCCACTTGGCCCTTCCATCCTATCATTAATAAATAGTGACCAATACTGTTTTCCTGAGTTTTTGAGATCAAGCCCGAGGTTTGAAATTAACCAGTAACGCCATAATCATACATGTGAATCCTTAAAACCCCGAGTTACATTCATATGTGGTCAGCTGCGTCGATCTGGTATTATGCCTGAATGAACTCGATGAAGAAAATGGAATTCTAAGTCAAAATTATCATAATAATTAGGAAATCCGTGAAGTATTTGTTGGTTTGTTTTTTTTGTTTTGTCTTTTGTTTGTTTGTTGTTTAATTTTGGTTGTTTGATATTTTTTGTTGATTTTATTTATTTTCTTGGGTGGTTTTTTGTATGTGTTTTATTATTATTTTTTATTTTTTGGTTTCGTATTTTGTTTTCTTTGTGTTTGTTTGTTTGTTTACTTTGTTTTTGTTTTTTGTTTTTTGTTTTTTTGTTTGTTTTTTTTTTGTTTTTTTTTTTGGGTTGGTTTTTATTTTTTTGCTTTGTCTTGTTCTTATTTTTTTTTATGGTTTGGTACTTTTTGTTTGTTGTGTGTGTGTCTGTGTGTGTGTGTGTGTGTATGTGTGTGTGTGTGTTTATCATTTTCTTTCTTGATTTTGTATTTTGGGTGGGGTATTTTGATGTTTTGTTTGTTTTTTATTTCGTTTGGGTGGGGGGGGGGGGGGGGGGTTGTTTGTTTTTGTTTGTGTTTAGTTAGGTTTTTTTATGTTTTGATATTTTTAAAGAGTTTGAGAAACAAAACCCAATATGTCAAATATGGCAATTATTTTAACTTTAATTTCGAAAGTTTAGATTAAATTTCGACTCCAATCATCTGGTTCATTCTGACATGAATAAACAATGACTGGTCACACTGAACTAATCATAGGAGAGATAAACTGCGTCATCGCCATCATACACATCCCTCCCCCCCCCCCCCCCCCCCCCTCATCTACACAACCCCACCATAGCCCCTCATCCTTTCCCTTGGCACAATTTGATTAATGATAATAAGTCGTAAGATGCAGCCCTATGGAATCATTATCGAGTTGAAACTACAGGAAGGAAGAAAGCAAGTGAGGGAAAATAACATTGAAGTAAGTAGAAAATTGATTTGGCTCATGGGGTTTATGGCACATCGTTGTAACAAAAACATAATATCGACGCCTTGGTGAAGGACGATAATGACGGTTAATCCAGTTATGATTTTAGCGTGTGTGCTCTGGAAGAGAGAGGTATACAATAATATATATTGATATTGTACAGATAATAAATTCATAAAACGGAGACGTCCACAAAGAGAATGGGTTGTATGGCATACATCTGCTAAAAACGTAAAGTTCTACAAGTATAAAATCAAATTAAAAGCATGTTTTTATTTCTTTCGCTCAATAAATGTATAGTCAACGCTATCTCCTACATTCATGAAACAAAGCATAAACTAAAGTGAATAATTTAAGTTCTCAAATTTCACAATATAAAACAATCAGCTTGCGTGGATTGGAATCGAGCCTCGGACCCTTTTGTTATCTGTCAGACGTGCTACCAATTAAACCATTGTGGTTACCCGAAAGTAGGTTGGATTTGGGGGGGATAAAGATTTCTTGTATTTTTCCATTGCGCTTTAGCTGGCACTTTTTGCATACACACTTTATTCAGATTTTTATCTTACATCAGTGCTTGCTCCCAAAATTTTTCACGTTCAAATGCCCATACTTTGAAAAGGCTAGCACTATTCAGTATCTGATACTGAATAGTGGTTTTGCACTATTCAGTATCTGATACTGAATAGTGGTTTTGTACTATTCAGTATCTGATACTGAATAGTGGTTTTGTACTATTCAGTATCTGATACTGAATAGTGGTTTTGCACTATAATAGGGTGTTTTTTTTTCCGAAAGGGCAGCTGTGGGAGTGAATCTCGGACTCAGAGAAGTGTACAACAGTGGGGAGTGAACCTGGGACTGGGTTTCAGCGGGTTTCGTAATAAAAAGCCGGACGACACCTGGCAATATCCGACAAAGTTATGGGACGTAGGCAGCAGCGTGTGTGTGTGTGTGTGTGTGTGTGTGTGTGTTGAGGCTGAGGGGGGGGGGGGGAGGGGGGTGAACCTGAGATTCAGGGAAGTGTACACCAGTGGGGAGTGAACCTGGGACTCTGGGTTTTATAAAAAAGCAATAACAAATGGGGGGGGGGGGGATTACTTTTGTACGAAACCCGACAATATGCGGCAAAGAAGTGGAAAGTAGGCAACGCGAGGGGAGTGAACCTGGGACTCAGTGAAGTGTACACCAGTGGGGAGTGAACCTGAGACTATGGTTTTTGGCGAGCTTCAGCTAGTTTCATATAAAATCAATTACTTTTTTTACAAAACCCGACGAAACCTTGCAATATCCAAGAAAGTTATGGGTAGTAGGCAACAGTGGGGAGTGAACCTGAGATTCGGGGAAGTGTACACCAGTGGAGAGTGAACCTGGGACTGGGTTTCGGCGGATTTTGTTATTTTAAAAAAGCAATTACTTTTTGTTTACGAAATGCGCCAAATGCCAACAAATTGGGGCAAAGTTATGGAAAGTAGGCAAATAATGGGGACTGAACCTGAGACTCAGGGAAGTGTACACCAGTAGGGAGTGAACCTGAGACTCTGGGTTTAGGCGAATTTCAGCGAGTTTCATATATAAGCAATTACTTTTTTATGAAACCCGACGAAACCTGGCAATATCCGACAAAGTTATTGAAGTAGGCAATAGTGGGGGGTGAACCTGAGATTCATGGAAGTATACACATGTGGGGAGTGAACCTGAGACTCTGGTTTTTGGCGGGTTTCAGCGAGTTTCATATAAATGCAATTACTTTTGTACGAAACCCGGCAATATCCGACAAAGTTATGGGAAGTAGGCAACAGTGGGGAGTGAAACTGAGACTCAGGGAAGTGTACACCAGTGGGGAGTGAACCTGAGACTATGGTTTTCGGCGGTTTTCAGCGAGTTTCACATAAAAACTATTACTTTTTTACGAAACCCGGCAATATCCGAAAGTTATTGAAAGTAGGACAACAGTGGGGAGTGAACCTGAGACTCAGAGAAGTGTACACCAGTGGGGAGTGAACCTGAGACTATGGTATTTGGCGGGTTTCAGCGAGTTTCACATAAAAGCAATTACTTTTTTACGAAACCCGACGAAACCTGGCAATATCCGACAAAGTTATTGAAGTAGGCAACAGTGGGGGGTGAATCTGAGATTTAGGGAAGTGTACACTTGTGGGGAGTGAACCTGGGACTCTGGATATTGTAAAAAGACAATACCAAGGGGGAGGGGGAATTACTGTTTTACGAAACCCGCCAAAACCCGACAAAGTTATGGGAAGCAGGCAGCAGTGGGGAGTGAATCTGGGATTTGGACACAGATGAGGATTGAACCTGGGACTGCGAGAGGCTGATACCAGTGGACAGTGAGCTCAAAATGTACTTTTATTTCGAAACCTACCGAAATTATCAAAAGTTATGGGAAGTGGGCACCATTGGGCAATGAACCGGGACTCAGGGAAGTGCACACTGGTTGAGAGTGAACCTGGGACAGTGAGAAGAGGATATCAGTGGAATGAACCTGGGACTATGGGAGTTGGGTACCAGACGAGAATGAAGCAATTACTTTTTTACGAAACCCGCCAAAACCCACCGAAAAACCATAGACTTAGGTTTACTCCCCAATTGTGTACACTTCCCTGAGTCTCAGGTTCACTCCCCCACTGTTGCCTACTTTCTTTCCATAACTTTGTTGGATATTGTTGGGTTTCGTAAAAAAGTAATTGCTTTTTTTTACGAAACCCAGTCCCAGGTTCACTCCCTAATGGTGTACACTTCCATGAGTCCCAGGTTCACTCCCCACTGCTGCCTGCTTCCCCTAACTTTGTCAGGTTTCGGAGTGTTTCGGCAGGTTTCAGGTTTCGTAAAAAAAGAAACACCCCTAAAAATACCACGTGTATTCAGTAAATAGATGTCAATTGTAGTCTAATATTCAGTATCTGTTTAAATTATTATTATTATTATTATTATTATTATTATTATTATTATTATTATTATTATTATTATTATTATTATTATTATTATTATTATTATTATTATTATTATTATCAGACGTCTATTATTATTATTATTATTATTATTATTATTATTATTATTATTATTATTATTATTATTATTATTATTATTATTATTATTATTATTATTATTATTACTATTATTATTATTATTATTATTATTATTATTATTATTATTTATTATTATTATTATTATTATTATTATTATTATTATTATTATTATTATTATCACGTAAATTTTAATATAATACCTCAATTAATTCACGGAAGTACATCATTCAATTAAAAATGGCAGAAAGTCTGGCCACATATTTATAATGAATCGGGATTGTCTTAGATGACAAAACAAACAAACAAACAAAAACAACAACAACAACAAATGTGACAAACAGAAAAAAGCAAGATTTTAAAAAGTAATGAACAATAGAAGAGCTCATCAATGAAAAACAACAACGAGATTATAACACATAAAAGATATTCGTAATAAATCGATAACTGATTAAATAACTCCTACTACTTGATTTAAAAAATCATAATCATAATAATGATGATGATGACGATTTCAACAACAACAATAATAATAGTAAGTAGAAATAATAATAATAATAATATAATAATAATAATAATAATAATATAATAATAATAATAATAATAATAATAATAATAATAATAATAATAATAATAATAATAATAGTATAATATAAACATTAAACTATATTACAAGCAAATAAAATGATTAAAACAAAAATATTGGGGAAAAATAAAAGTTAACCCTGCCGGGATTTGAACTCTCGAACCTTAAGTTCAGAGTCAAACAGCTTATCCACCAAGCCATGGTGTCACTGAACTTTTAGTGACATTTAATCATGTCTATTTAGACATTTAAAAATGTATTTGAATGCCACTCTTACTTTGATATTTTGAACTATGTTAATTGCACAATAGCAGAAATTTAAAAATAACGATCAAAATATTTCTACAACTTTGAATCGGGCTGTCAGTTACTGCACGTGTTCAATCTGGTAGTAGGTCAGCAGTTTATTTACATTCAACTGAGATTGTCGCACTTTTCACTCTCTCTATAATAAAAGAGTTCCTTATGGATACTGAATAGTGGCAAAGCACTATTCAGTATCTGATACTGAATAACCACTTCCTACTTTGAAAAATAGGGCGTAAGTACTCTCAAGTCTTTTGGCAATGAATTGTCCAAACTAGTTAGTTTTCTGACCTGTAATCAAGAAATCTGAGATTAGCCTTAGCTAACCAATTGCTCTATGTAAAAGCTCAAGCTCAAACTCAATAATTGCCTGTCATTCATGTGACCTATTGTCTCAATGCGGTATGAGATTTGTCGGGCTATGCCAGTTCTAAAATTGAATTTAAAGCAAAAACAGGTTGCTTGTTTGTTAGATTTTTTTAAATTGAGACGTTTGCAATTTGACAAATAACATTCCTTCTTCACAATGGGAAATATTAATTGTTCTTTATAAATTTCATAACAGACTTAAAAGTGCTTTTTATATATCTGCCTCACCCCGGCATAATAGCGGATCGAGACAGCGGGCCACAAATAATTGAATCACACATTTTTTTTTCCAAATATCGCCTTACAGGCGTCATGTCTTGTCCTAAATTTTAAATGTTGCTGTTGGAC
>NC_088367.1:35262940-35287940 GCF_034508935.2 Berghia stephanieae | reverse complement strand
ACAGCGTTGTAATATCGCCTAATAGGCGTCATCTCTCGTCCTATATGAAATGTTGCTGTTAGCCAGGGACCCCTTGTAAAGCGCTTTGATCACGTTTAGTGTATATTGCGCAAAATTAAATCACAACTTTTTAGAGGCGGTGTGTCACATAGAATGACTTTATTTTGTTTTCATTCAGGAACGTTGCACCAAATATCTGTTCAGAATAATAGAATCTGCAATGATTATATAAGAGTAATTATTTAAAACCATTGGTCACGGCATTCTTCGAGTATTTATTGATTTCCAGTCTCGGAATGTGGAAGAGTATTAAGGTAGATTGCAAAGCCATAGAAGTAAACAGCTTAAGATGATTTAGAAGATGCAAGTCGCTTGATATTCGCAGAATGCCTTTGTACAAAATTCTTACCATAGAATCAGATTGTGTACGAAACAGTACCAATAATATACAAATACAAGGATAAAAAACCATCCTAAAAAATCAGTCTATTCATCCATCCATCCATCCATCTATCTATCTATCTATCTATCTATCTATCTATCTATCTATCTATCTATCTGCCTATCCGTCTATATATCTATCTATCTATCTATCTATCTATCTATATATCTATCTATCTGTCTGTCTATCTATCTGTCTGTCTGTCTACCTATCTCTCTATCTTGGTTTCAATCAGGAGACAGAACTGTTTCAATGTACTTCACTTTATCAAGAATACAGTTTGATATAAACATGCATCCAAGTGTAAAACTACTCTTCCGGAAGACCGGATACATTCCTTGTGTAATACACCCTCTGGTTTAAGAATGATGGCATCTTATTTCTAGTCTAAATATAAATATTATTTTTTATGCTGGTTGTCAATAAAGATCATCCAATCTCCATCCTCGCTCTTTTAGTGTAATCTCAAGAATCTGCATATGCATCATGCTACTAAAATAATTATGACAAGATATGAAGTGAATAGAAAAGTGCCAGAAGACAATAGAGAATAAAAAATTTTCGCGGCGGTGGTGGGGTTCGAACCTGCGACCTTATTGGTACGACAACTCCGCCTGGCAGGTGAGAGCGTGGCTCTACCGTGTGAGCTATCCACGAACACAAAAATATTCGTTTCAAACCCAAAGTCATTACTAGATCCCTCTCTCACCCACTTCTTGAGACCGCCGATTCGTTCGTACACCACCATCGCGAATAATTTTGACCAGCAGTTAAGCTTAATAGCCAATATTCTCAACACAAACATATAACATAGAAACGATTGAGACATTGAGTATGCTCCGGTGTATGGGGTGAATTTTTAATTCAGAAAAGTAAGTGGAGCAGGCACTTATGTTGGTAACAACAAGATATGAAGTGAATAGAAAAGTGCCAGAAGACAATAGAGAATAAAAAATTTTCGCGGCGGTGGTGGGGTTCGAACCTGCGACCTTATTGGTACGACAACTCCGCCTGGCAGGTGAGAGCGTGGCTCTACCGTGTGAGCTATCCACGAACACAAAAATATTCGTTTCAAACCCAAAGTCATTACTAGATCCCTCTCTCACCCACTTCTTGAGACCGCCGATTCGTTCGTACACCACCATCGCGAATAATTTTGACCAGCAGTTAAGCTTAATAGCCAATATTCTCAACACAAACATATAACATAGAAACGATTGAGACATTGAGTATGCTCCGGTGTATGGGGTGAATTTTTAATTCAGAAAAGTGAGTGGAGCAGGCACTTATGTTGGTAACAACAAGATATGAAGTGAATAGAAAAGTGCCAGAAGACAATAGAGAATAAAAAATTTTCGCGGCGGTGGTGGGGTTCGAACCTGCGACCTTATTGGTACGACAACTCCGCCTGGCAGGTGAGAGCGTGGCTCTACCGTGTGAGCTATCCACGAACACAAAAATATTCGTTTCAAACCCAAAGTCATTACTAGATCCCTCTCTCACCCACTTCTTGAGACCGCCGATTCGTTCGTACACCACCATCGCGAATAATTTTGACCAGCAGTTAAGCTTAATAGCCAATATTCTCAACACAAACATATAACATAGAAACGATTGAGACATTGAGTATGCTCCGGTGTATGGGGTGAATTTTTAATTCAGAAAAGTGAGTGGAGCAGGCACTTATGTTGGTAACAACAAGATATGAAGTGAATAGAAAAGTGCCAGAAGACAATAGAGAATAAAAAATTTTCGCGGCGGTGGTGGGGTTCGAACCTGCGACCTTATTGGTACGACAACTCCGCCTGGCAGGTGAGAGCGTGGCTCTACCGTGTGAGCTATCCACGAACACAAAAATATTCGTTTCAAACGTTTGGGTTTGAAACGAATATTTTTGTGTTCGTGGATAGCTCACACGGTAGAGCCACGCTCTCACCTGCCAGGCGGAGTTGTCGT
Source organism: Berghia stephanieae (assembly GCF_034508935.2). Lineage (NCBI taxonomy): Eukaryota > Metazoa > Mollusca > Gastropoda > Nudibranchia > Aeolidiidae > Berghia > Berghia stephanieae. The sequence goes on along the minus strand of NC_088367.1, from coordinate 35,285,542 downwards.
ACCAATAAGGTCGCAGGTTCGAACCCCACCACCGCCGCGAAAATTTTTTATTCTCTATTGTCTTCTGGCACTTTTCTATTCACTTCATATCTTGTTGTTACCAACATAAGTGCCTGCTCCACTCACTTTTCTGATTTAAAATAATTATGCCACCTTATGATTCGATAATGTAACCCATTCATTATTAGCCCTCCGACGGACTGGTCACATACTCATTTCCAAGGAGTTTGAAACCGGAAGAGTAGAAGGTGTGACGTCACGACTTCTCTGTCCTATTGCAATTCAAGTCACATTACATCTAGTCCGCTTACATAAAATTGGGCCCTGGTCATTTCAATTTTAAAATCTCTTTTTGACATCTAGCTTACTCCGATATATTCAGTACTGTTTTGAAACGATGGGTCACATACATAAGTAATTAGATAGATAGACGGAATTCCGTACGATTCATGGCTTTAAGGCAAACGGAAGTTCTTGAGTTTTCCAAGACATACAATGTGACTTGCACAAAATAGCGGGAATTGGTTTGTTAGTCTTAAGCCTAAGTGGAGCAAGTGACTAAAAATCGGATTTTGTGTCTCTGACTAGCTCGGCCAAGAAAATCAAATAGAAAGTGTGTTCTGATGAATCACATTATTTCAGTCAGCAATAATGCCAGCAGAAAAACGTTTGTCTCCACTATACTTTCTAATCGTCTTTTTTGATTTGATTTCTTTAAAGCGAATCTTTCCACTTCAAGTCTATGTTCACTCGCAACTCGCGAAATAAATTAATCAGTTAATCAGTCAACGAATCAATCCTTGGTTTTTCTGTACCATATGAATAATGTGTACTTTCGACGGTCTGCATTTAGCTTCCAGTTTTTAAAGCCAGTGTCAATAGTCACAGGACACGTTTTACCTCTGTCATTCGTAACCGACGTATTTTTAATAATAATAATAATAATAATAATAGATCTTTATTGTCCATAAATATGGCAATTTGTCATTTAGTTACACTTGTTATAATGTTAAACGATAACTAAGATTGAACAGATATTTCACTCCTACTTATTTTCTCTCTCTCTCTCTCTCTCTCTCTCTCTCTCTCTCTCTCTCTCTCTCTCTCTCTCTCTCTCTCTCTCTTTCTTTCTTTCTTTCTTTCACACGTGCGATATACACAACATAAACATATTCATTTCGTTTTCAATTTGTTACGATTGTGGCAATTCGACACCAAAAATTATCATCATTATCAATTGGTCAGTTAATCTTACATTAAATAAATTAATCAGTTAATCAGTCAACGAATCAATCCTTGGTTTTTCTGTACCATATGAAATATTCAAAATTTTTATTGCTGATGGAACGAACGTTGATTTATACTTGTTAGTTCTACATTTAATCTGACAAAACCTTCTCCCAGATGGTAAAAGACTAAATTCATGGTATAAAATATGTTTTTTTATTGTTGGTAATTGAGAATGCTTTCCTTTCTATTGCTTTTCCATGAATTCTTTCTACTCCATCAAGAGGATGGTTTATTATTTTTGATGCCTCTTTGATAGATTTTGAAATTTTTGATTTATCTTTAAGTCGGCATCCTCCAAACCATATGGTGCAGCCAAACGCAATTACACTTTTAATCAATGAGTCATAAACTCTTAACATAGTTTTCTTCCTTACTTGAAATGTTCTCAATTTCCTTAGGATGTATAATCTTTGGGCAACTTTCTTAGATATTATATTAATATGTTGAGAGAAATTGAGGGTTATTCCTAAATATTTAAAATAGTCAACTATCTCAACATCATCTTTACCGATCGCCACACACTTTAAGTCGTTTTTATTTTTTACACCAAACACCTGTTCTTTCGTTTTTTCAACATTTAATTCAAGCTGATTTTGTTTACACCAATCGGTGAATATATTTATTTGTTTGAAATAATTCTTTTCGGTAACTTTATCTTTTAATAAGCCAAGAATAGCAGTATCATCTGCATATTTCACTATAAAACAATTTTCAAAGGATGGTCTGCAGTCGTTGGTGTATAAGATGTACAGGATTGGGGAACTCACACAGCCTTGGGGACATCCGTTCGACAACGTTCTTTTGTTGGAGATATGTTCACCCAATTTTACACATTGCGGTCTATGGGTCAGAAACTCTTTATACCATTTAATAAGGTAGTTTGGAATATCCATGCTGCACAACTTTTGAAGCAAAATATCTGTGTTCATGGCATTAAAAGCTGACGAAAAGTCGACAAACAGGATTCTGGCGTAATTCGAGGGCGTTTGGTCAAGGTGTTTCGAGATCAAATTTGTGGCGGTTAATAGTGCGTCTTCAACACTGAGATGTTGCTGGTATGCAAATTGGTACGGATCTAGCAATTTCAGGTCATAACATTTTTGTAGGAGCTCAGATTTTAAAATTTTTTCTAAACATTTCATTACAAGCGATGTAAGCGCCACTGGACGGAAGTCATTCAATACGGTCGGACAACGCTTTTTTGGAACTGGAACGACAATCGATGTTTTCCAAAGTACTGGCACTGATTGTTCATCGATTGACCTTTGAAAATCGAGGCTCTCTCAATCTAATATATAGCTGCTATCTTGTCGACGCTATGATGTATCCTAGTAACTAGTCTCAGACTAAACTTGAAGTCCGGCCTCAGCAAATGACTAAAACTTGGCCAAACTTAGTCCGAAGGTGTCGTGATTTTAGTCTGGGACATGCTCGGTCAGCTCACATAAAATCCGATTTTTTCAAGTCAGCTTCATGGAAACGGATCCAGATATGTGATATTAAAATCTTGATCAGTTTTTTTTTAATTACAGGAAATTTGAAAGATACTATATTCGCTCTAAAATCTATTTATTTATGCATGTCTATATGGTGCTATATCTACATTATTTACTCTTTATTTATACATTCAAATACCATGCTTTATGTCTACTTTTTATCAACCTGGGTTGGCTATGTGCAATCCTTCCCAATCTATTTTCAAAATTATATTTACATTACAAATCCATTATTACAACTCTATTCTACTTTCATGTCCGATTTTATAGCATTGGTTGTAACTGCTGTATATTTTATGAATAAGTTATTATATTTGATACTATTTTGTTTTTAATTAGCTTCGTATTTTCATCAATTAGTTCATGACAGTGTAAAATCTGTGCTAATATAACGATGAATGATGTGTAACATTATGATAATGTCCATTAAGGATCAATAAAGCATATCTTATCTTATCTTATCTTATCTTATCTTAAAGTTATCCGTGATCTTCGAATCTCATACCTTTCACTCTTAATGCAACATTCACACATAACCGTTTTGCAGCGATAGGTCACAGACGACTTGAACATATTTTGCAGGTTTAATAACCGACGCCATTATGAGCTCGTATTAACATTGTTGTAATGGACAATATTTTGTGTCAGTTTAAGAGTATTTCCATTAAAGCAGTTGAGACCATAACCATTTGGGCTATCAGACCTGCAAATGAGTATACGTCGGTCATAGATACAAATATATGAATATTTAATAAATCTATCACTTCAGTTATCGATCTCTATCACTCCCTCTCTCTCTCTCTCTCTCTCTCTCTCTCTCTCTCTCTCTCTCTCTCCCTCTCTCTCTCTCTCTGGATCTCTCTCTCTCTCTATCTATCTATCTATCTATCTATCTATCTATCCATCTATCTCTCTATCTATCTTTCTATCTACCTATCTCTCTATCTATCTATCTATCTATCTATCTATCTCTATCTCTCTCTCTTTTTCTCTCTCTCCCTCTCTCTCTCTCTCTCTCTCTCTCTCTCTCTCTCTCTTGATCTTTCTCTATCTCCCCCTCAACATAATAACCCTTAAATAATGAAAGATGGCACTCACAAAGCAAAATACAAGGCACAATTTACCGTAACAACAAAATGGTAATCTGGGTTTTAAAAATGAGACGAGATTGTCGTCACCGGAAAAGTAGTCTCCTTGAGGAGCGGAAGTGGAGCAACAGCGTGAAAAGGCTGATGGATATAATTGGATCTCGTTAATGGGAGAATCTCGCAGAAAATGCACGCAGGAGGCATTGAGCTCCGAGATGCAACAAAGAGAACACTTCCAACAATAGACTGTATATTATTAACATGTTATTGTGATGTTTGTTGTTAGGAATAAGCGAAGGCTATTGATATTGTATTGGTATGATTTACAAAGTGTATCATAATGGAATGGAATGGAATTCCCGATTGTATTATGATAATTCAAGCATACTGAAGAATGGTGATGGAGACAATGATAAAGATTAATTCTGTTTATCTAGTTATACATCTATGTGTGTGTTAGTCCGTTTGCTTGCTAGCAAAATATATGGACTAAACGTCAATTGTTTTCATTATTGATGCTATGCATTTAGTTAAAATACTCTCAACATCCGAGGGCCGGATATAACGTACCAGCACACAAAACTACATTTGACCATTAACGTTTGTAGTCTGATATAATTTAGTGAAACCAATCCCCAAAATGGCTGTCTCAAAAACAATAACAAAGAGCTAATTGACGTCAATTTCGTTCTTTCAAACGACTGAAGAAGACTTGAGTTTCGTGCGGAATATGGTCTTGTGGTGTGACACTCGTCTTCGGACGGGAAGGTCCAGGGTTCGAGTCCCCGCTCTGTGGCTTTTGGTTGAGTCTTTGAAAAAGGCTCTTTACTCACATTCTCTCACATGTTAAGTGCTTTGAGCAAATGTATTGGACTGTGTCCTATATAATATATGCTCATATATGCTCAAGCCTAAAACAGTCAGTACTCAGTATTTTTTAAAATATATTTTCAGTGTTGTACATACTTTTTATAATGAATGGATGTGGTTTATGATCAGCGTTATCTGAGAAAGGCGTTGTTCTGTCTGAGCAAACCTTGCTTCTCAGAGTGGAGTAATAAAATTGTTTCTGGAGCCATCGATTTTTTCCAATCTTATCTTGCTCCTGGTGAGTTATTTTGAATCACTAGTTTCGATTATTTTTAGGAATTTTACGACCTTTGAGGCACGTTTAGATAATACAATGAACGCAGAGGTAGCTTCCAAAAACAATCAATTCAATGATATGCCTGCTAACAACTAAACCTCAACAAACTATAGAGAGACGAATAAAAGGTCAAAAATCAATTCCAACGCAAGGAACATTTATCCTACCGCCTCCCTCACAGGAAAGATCACAAACAGGGTTTGGGCGAAACCAATTCATGTTATCAAGAAAAAAATAATTTCTGTATGACGAATCTTCAGTTTTAATGCGCTTCCTGTACCCCCCTTGGTGTACTAATTGGAGACACCGAGGATGTACAAAGAAGAAAACAGCTATCAAACGCCGCACTCAGTAAACTGACCAATGTATGGATTAGAGGTGACAAAATAAAGAGAAAAACCAAACTGAAACTGTACCGTGCTCTTGTAAAACCGGTACTTCTGTATAACTGCGGCACTTGGGCGTTGACAAAATCCGAAGAAGAACATCTGGATGCCTTCCATCGCACACAGCTAAGAAGGGTACTGGACATCAAATACCCAAAAAAGATCTCAAATGAATCACTCTATAAGATCACAAAAGACAGACCAATCTCCCTTGACATTTTACAACAACGATGGCAACTTTTCGGTCACATACTACGCAGGGACAAAAACATACCAGCTAACCAAGCCATGTCAGGATACTTCCAAAAACACGGGAACCTTTTCAGAGGAAGACCGATCACAACACTCCCTGTGATCCTAAACAAAAACCTCACAACACTTGGACAAAGCATTAGTCTCATAACGGCAGGGGACCTTGAAAATCTGAGAACCCTAGCAGAGGACCGGCAATATTGGAGACACCTCACACAGGAAATACTGGAAACAGCCAAGGCGACCCGATCTTTCGGTCGAGACGCGAAAGGCATCTAAGTCAAGTCAAGTGTACCCCCTCCCCTAGGAGGCCGTTTGGGTACATGTTAACATTTCAAACTATAGACGACGCCTGCTATTGCGTCCCTTTAATATCATCTTGACGTTAGCACGAGACCGTTACCTCGGTTCAATAGCTTTATTTGTCTTATATATAATATAATATCTAAAGGATAGTAAGCATTTGCTACTGTTAGTTTACAGTAATGAATATAGAACCTCATTTTAGAAACCTTATGACTCTGAACGACGACTTACCGTTGCATATCTTGCATTATGTATTATATATATATATATATATATATATATATATATATATATATATATATATATATATATATATATATACACGAGGGCTCTTTCAGAAATAACCGAAAAATGTCCATTGCTCAGCAACCAGTGGAGATTTTTTAATTCTATAAACGACATGATATTTCTTATTTCCTTACGGATATTCCCAGAAATTATGAAGTGCATCATTTTGCACAATGAATTTCTAGACGATTTTAAAGATGGCGGCCCACCTTGAAACTTGGTCAAAGGAGGAAATCAGAGCTGTCATACGTTTTTTGAACGCCAAAAGTCTGAATCCTACCGAAATTCATAAAGAACTTCAGAGTGTATATGGTGAGCATGTAATAAGCCGTACACAAGTCTATCACTGGTGTACTTTGTTTGAAGCCGGCCATTCCGACTTGACAGATAAGTGGAGAGGGAGAGGGCGTTTGATAACTGCGACGTCAGAAGACAATGTGAAGCGAGTTGATGAGCTTATTCGTCAAGACAGGAGGTTGAAACTTCATGAAATCGCAAGCAGTCATGAAATTTCGGAAACTTCTGCCCATAGAATTGTATTTGATGAACTTGGCTACAGAAAAGTCAGCGCCAGATGGGTTCCTAAGCAATGGACAGACAATCATAAAGAACAAAGATTGGACATCTGCAGAGAACTTTTGAGAAGAAGCAAGATCTCACGCAGGGTTCACGGGCATACTGCCAACGCCGGCGGAGACTTTCTAAGGTACGATGTGACTTTTCTTGACAGCATAGTCACCGGTGATGAGACTTGGTGGCACCATTGCACCCCAGAAACAAAGCAAGATTCGATGACATGGAAACATCCATCCTCACCTGTCGCGAAGAAATTCAAAGTCATGCGGTCAGCAAAGAAAATAATGGGAACTGTTTTCTGGGACAGTCGTGGTGTTATTCTGTTCGAAACCTTACAACCTGGAGAAACAATCAATGCTGCAAGGTACTGCCAAACTCTTGACAAGCTTAGGGAGGCCATTCGCAGAAAGCGCCCTGGGCAGTTGACCAACGGGGTCATTTTGCAACACGACAACGCTACACCCAACACAGCACGAGTGACGCAAGGTTGGCTAGAGAAATATGGATGGGAGATTTTGCCACACCCACCACACAGTCCAGACCTCGCACCATCTGATTATCACCTCTTTGGGCCACTGAAACGTGAGCTGGCAGGAAAGCGCTTTGATGTCGATGAAGAGCTTGTTGACCATGTGCGGAAATGGCTACAAAACCTTGACGGAAATTTCTTCCGAGAGGTTATCTATTCCATGGTGCGGCGTTGGCAGAAGTGTGTCGACAGACTTGGCTGTTACATAAAGAAATGAAGGACGAGTCAAGGTATGAACACATGCAAGGATTTTGTTGATAGCATAAAAAACGCGGATTTTACAGGCATTTTTCGGTTAATTATGAAAGAGCCCTTGTATATATATATATATATATATATATATATATATATATATATATATATATATATATATATATACATTTCAAGTATAATTATTATTGTTTAACTTCTACAGTAATGTTTCATGTCTATGACAATCTACGGGAAGTGTGTGTAATCGTTATTAAAATGTTTATAAATAGGTCCTTTTATCAAAAAGTTGAGCACTATTATTTTGGTTTTTGCTTTTATAATGTATATATATATATATATATATATATATATATATATATTATATATATATATATATATATATATATATATATATATTCCAATCAAATCAATTCAATCACTAATCCCATAAATATCAATTCATCCATCTATGTCCATCTCAATCATAAATCTAAACACCAATGCATGCATCCAACTATCTACTCATTCACTTAACAATCCAACAACTATCCAACAACTATCTAATCTAACAATCCATCCACCCAGCCATTTACCTTTTTAGCAATCTATTCATCTACCATCCGTCCACTCACAACCTATCTATCTATCCACCCACATATTCACCTTATCAACAATCCACCCACTCAATTATCGATCCATCTATCCACCTACCCATCCATCTAGACATCACTCACACGCATCAAAAAGTCGTTCATTGTCTAGTTCCAGCCTTCGATTTTGTGTCGACCTCCCGTGCTGAGCACTATGGTCGTGAAAATGATTGCCCCGGGGACGTACGTTCATGCCCAACTATGCTGATGGTACATTATTACTATATGTACTTTCAAACCTTTCATCTTTCTGTCCATCGTGTCTTCCTTCTCCTCCCCCCCCCCCCCCAACCCCTTTACCAAGTCCATCATCCAGCTTCCATCTGCCAACAATTACAAGTTTCCTACGATTGAGTATCGGTAAAAGCGTGTGCGGATATTCGCATTATAGTCACATTATATAATACTCCCAACGCTTGAGTGGATCAAATAAGGCCAAATTCTAATATATTATTGATTTGTTAAAATCTATGAAATTCATCTTTTCTCGTATTTTATATATCTTTTTTTTTCTTTTTTTTGTAAAGTATCACAGATGTAGAAACGCAGGTATTTTATCTTAAAATACTATTGATTTTATGTCAAAGTTTGGCACCACAATAATGGTTATGGGGATAAATTCCTCAAATGATTATGTTATCTATTGTCACTTGTACTATGCGGTTGTCACCCAATTATATTGTTGTCTCTTTTTGACAGCCGGGTGATCCAATACAAAAAATATACGAATCTCACTGACAGGCAACACGACACAAGAGCCCGGCGATTATAGAAAAGGACAGAAGGAATAAATCGCAGTGCTATTCCCGATACTTGCCTCAGAGGCAAATGGACCAGCATTGATACCGGGTCCATTAGAGATTTTTTTTTCTGTCTTCAATTCCCCTTGTTCATCCACAGTGATTAGGTTGCTGGGCATGTTAGATCTGACGGTTAGTACTTTGCAATAATGTCTTATCTAATAAAGGATAGGAAGCATTTGCTACTGTTTGTTTAATGCTACAGTAACGGACATAGACCCCCACTTTAGAAACCATCTGTCTCGGAATGACTACTTGCCTTTGTATATCTTATGTATTATTTCAATGTGGATTCAGTGTTTTTAAATGTCAATTATTGAGACCTTCTACTTGTGTCTAAATGTATGCTGAAGAAAGATAAAGTTGGATGAAGTTGGAGGTAATCTTCTGCGATGTCAAGTACTCGTAATTGTGTCTAGTCATGTCCAAGACGACCGACAGTCAAGCCAGTGAATGCGATTGTAAATGCGAATACTAAATGGACCCGGTATCTATGGAAGATTAGGTTAGGGTTTGATTCCTGCCTCTGATGATTACAAAAAATGCTACATATGTGGTGAATTCCTCTCAGAATGTAAACATGATGAAACTATGATGAGTGGCTGGATGGGTGAATGGATGGGTGAATGGATGGATGGATGGATGGATGAATAGATGGATGACTGGCTGAATGGATCGTTGACTGATATGAAATAGATGGTCGTGGCAACACAAAGCGCATTAAAATTTGTTTGCGAGAAGAATGAAAAAACCTGACACATTTTGATAACCTCAATATCTTTTTATGTCAAAGTAAGCTAAATATGAAGAATCCAATTCAATGACTAGATAATTAAATTTCAGTTGGATCCACACAGTCAGGTGATAAAATGCCATTGGGACCGTGAAGTCAGAGCGTTTCCTGTTTCTATGGCGTGGAACGGTCAAAATAGCAATTTCTCGCTACCTTTGGAGAGGCGGCTAGTCTATCTCAAAGTACTTTTCGCTAAATCTATAAGACCCAGATACCAAATCACTGCTGGGTGGACAGGGGGAAAAAAAACCTCGACTTTACCCGGGGATCGATCCCGGTCCCTTAGCCTTTGAAGCGAGTGCTCTACCAACTGAGCTTCCATCGGGAAGGGAAGCTGTTTATCTTTTGTTTAAACTGCTAACGGCTAAAGACTCAAATTAGGTAATTCTAATCATTTTGACTTAAACTTGATGTTCACCCTCTAGTCACAGAACGGGATCTGTACAGAAAGCTGGCGTTCCCCTTAGAGCAATACCCCCCCCCCCTCCCCCGATCCATCAGCGTGCTACTTATGACGCGACAGAACAGCCATCAACATTCGTGGCATAGTCTGCTGCGTGTACGAATTTAAAAAGTCATTGAAACACTTTTAAGTCATGATATAACAGCCAATCAAGTAGGATTCTAAATAGAAAAAAAACGCCAATAACAATAGACAAGAAAAGAGTATAAAAGTCATATCCGAATGGAAACGTTTACAGATCCGCCAGGAATTTCGTTAATGCCCGTCTGTTTTCATTAAAATCCAATATCACCAAATCCGTATCCATTCACTCCGATATCAAACCACAATGAACATTGAGTGGTATCCATTCAATCTAAAATCTATTTCATTAGCCCCCCTTGAACATTTTCTACGCTCCTGCTGACCTAATTTTGCGGCTTATTGACGTCGATATTTAAATTTGTGATGATGTCTCTCAAAGTGATTCGATTATGCCCGGTCGTAGGCTTTGATTATCGAGCTCTCAAAGTCCCAACTTTAATGACCTTTAAAATATTTTAAAAGTATGAGTTAAAGTCTTGGTTGTGCTCTCCGTTCAAATAATATAAAGATTCTTTGAATATATTGTGATGTCTTGAAGCCCTGAGTAGTAGTAGTAGTAGTAGTAGTAGTAGTAGTAGTAGTAGTAGTAGTAGTAGTAGTAGTAGTAGTAGTAATAGTAGTATTAGTAGAAGTAGTAGTAGTAATAGTAGAAGTAGTAGTAGTAATAAGTAATAGTAGTAGTAGTAGTAGTAGTAGTAGTAGTAGTAGTAGTAGTAGTAGTAGTAGTAGTAGTAGAAGTAGTCGTAGTAGTGTGTGGCTATGTGGTCTTGTGGTTGAAGCCTCGCTCTGCGCATAGTTGAGTCCTTGGAAAAGGCTCTTTACTCACATTCTCTCACCGTACCCACGTGTAAAATGAGTACCTGGCCGTTAACAACGTTGTCTCTGTCAGAAAAAAATGTAATATCACCTTTCATGCGTCATTTCTCGTTCTAAATGGTATGTGTTGCTGTTAGTGCTTTGAGCACGTTTAGTGGATATCGCGCTATATACAAGCTCAAGCTTTTTTGTTTGTTTTTTTTTTTTTTTTTTTTGGTAGTACTAGTAGTCCTTCAGAATCATAAGGCCCAGAGAGTCTGAAGAGTTTATCCCGATTTGTGCAGCGTTAGATGGAAAATAAAAATTGTTTTGGATGGGGGGCTAGTTTTTCGCAAAAGTATTTACCATCAGATCTAAGAGACTTTGCTACCTAAACACTGCTGGGTGAACAAAGGAAACGGTATGATAAACGCTTTTTAATGGCATACCAGAAAAGTGACTTTTCACCGGCCTGACCCCTCGGACAAAATTATTCAGGATCATGTGATGAGTTCAAGACGTTATATCTTCACAATGCTAACACACAAGAAGCCTGGATACGTGAGACTAAAATTTTTAAGTCTCAGATTCTCTTTGGCAAGGCATAAAGTATGAAACAGTGTGAAAAAGCGTATAGAGCATAGATAAATACGAGTAGGTGGAAATGCCCTTTATGAACCTTTAAAAAAAATAATTTTTAATGTTATTTCTATTCGATTCAAATCAACATTTCGTGTTATATCAGGAGTATGTTTTATCTGGCAAAATACGTTTTTTTAAAGCAAGTCTTGTCCTATGTAAAAGGTAGCAAGTAGTTTTATTGCCCATTTAACATCACAGAAACAGGACAAACTACGACTCTACGAACCACGTGACTCTGATGGAAAACTACTTATTACATAAAAACGTTTTGCCTCTTTTTTAACTTTGCTCAAGGAACTTCAAATTTGAAGTGTAAATGGACAACAAATATTTGCTGCTTATTCTTTGATAGGACATCAGAATATTGCAAAGTTCTTTCCACCAGATTTAACAGATCTAGATACCCAATTGCTGCTGGGTGAACAGGGCAAAAGAAATAAAAAATGATGGACTTTATAAGGGGTCCCAAGCTAACAACAACACTTGACAAATAGGACGAGATATGACGTTTGTTAGCCTCTAGGGTCACATGTTTTAAAATCGACAGACAGAATACTGTTAATGGCCAGGTGCTCATTTTACGCCTTAATGTGGTGTCAGAATATCATGAGTAAATAACCTTTTCCAAGGACTCAACTATGCGCCGCTCAACGCGGGACTCGTACCCTGGACCTTCCTCTCCGAAGGCGAGTGTCATATCACAATACCACATATTATGAGGCCTCTCAATTTGAAACTATTCACAAAACGACTGTTCTTAACAGCTGATATATACATGTAATGTTGTAGTTTTTTTTATAAAATGTCTTCCGTCAGAGGGACTCGAACCAAGGTCCCACCGGTCAGAGGGAGAGTGTGTAATTTTAGGGCTTCTTAATTTATATCTATCCTATATAAATTTATCCATTGGGTCGGATTTACTACAGTATATAAAACTCGATCAAGTCGAATGTTGGCACTTAACTCAATTTTGCATTTCAAAAAATGTGAATTTCACCAGGTGAACCGCCGAAAATAACAACTTTTATCGATAAGATAAATGAAAATATGCGAATAAAATGTATCCCAAGGGCGTCCGTATTGGTAGGCACGTCATACATTTCCGAAACTAACTTTTTCATTTATATAGTTATAAGCAACAGAACTCCCCTGACATCAGACATAACGCAGACTTTTTTTCAAATATATATTATTAGTGTTTATTTAGATTATTACTGGCTTTAGAACAAACGTACAGAAAATGACTAATAGCCACATGTCATTCGTTACCCATTATAGATTAGCAGTATCTAGTAACAAATATCAGCAGTTGTTAAGATCCTTAAAAGCAATAGATTATCTCTGTTTCTGTTTGGTGAGAAGATTGAATTAAATAAAAGACATCATGATTTGAAATCAATTACTTTTACTTATGAGGCCTTGGTAGAGCTGAGGAATACGACGACGAATACGTTCATTTACCAACTAGATATTCAAATATGAAGACAATATGATGGGGAACGAAGAAGAAGAAGAAGAAGAAGAAGAAGAAGAAGAAGAAGAAGAAGAAGAAGAAGAAGAAGAAGAAGAAGAAGAAGAAGAAGAAGAAGAAGAAGAAAAAGAAGAAGAAGTAGAAAAAGAAGAAAAAGAAGAAGAAGAGTAGGAGGAAGAGGAGGAGGAGGAGGAGTAGGAGGAGGAGGAGGAGGAAGAGGAGGAGGAGGAGGAGGAGGAGGAGGAGGAGGAGGAGGAGTGCTGAAAATCTCTCTATCTAACCAGCTAACCATTTCTTTCTCTAAAAAACACACACACGCACACATAAACACAACAGAATCTACGAGTTTGAAGACGCAGAGAATGGAGACCCCAGGATTCCAAATACTAATTATTGATGAGAGATGTATTGATCTATGACGACTACAGACGGCCACCACACATCGATATGGCCTGTCCTATGACTCGACACCGACAGAACTAGGGTTGATAGTAGTATGTCTTTTTTTCCCCTTTATTTCGTTGTCAGAATTATCTGAAAACACTGCACACGTCGGTCATTAACACTTTAGAAATGCTGACGAGCTTCTCAGAAATCATATTCTCCTCTCTGCTAATCAACTAGTTAAAATTATAAACACAATCGTTTAAAACGAAAGAGCAGTAATCAGGCCCAAGTCACATCTTTGTAATATTCTTTTGGTGAAAACAGTAGGATCTGAAGCCAGTTACAGGAAAATCGAACCCAACCTTTAAATGTTTTTTTTTTTAAAAACGTCGATTAATTATTGACGTTTTCATGACTCAACTCGACACGAAGCTTTTGCAAACCCTGCTGCCTATTTCAAATCAATTTTTGATTTGTGTGGTGTGATCCATGTGGAATTTAAATACCAAAAAAAGTGAGCATTTATACAGAGCGTGGTTGTTTTGAATGCACTGACTGGAATGTTTTTATCGAATCATGTGATAGTGTGGATGAGCTGAATGACTGTGTGAGTGAGTATTTAAAATTCTGTGAACAGCTAGTGTCTTGTAAAAAAGAAATAAAATATTATCCTAACAACAAGCCTTGGATAACAAAAGATCTAAAACTTTTATTGAACCAAAAGAAACTCTCTATACTAGTGGAAACAAAAAAGATCTGAAAACAAAACAAAAAGAGATAAAGAGGGTAATATCTAGTTGTAGAGATAAGTACAAAAATAAAATTGAAAAATGCTTTTCTTCTGGGGATATACGGGACACGTGGCGGGGGCTTAAAACTGCTGTGAACTATAACCCAAAGCCCACGATTATATCAGAAGATATAATCGAAATTGAAACTTTAAATAAATTTTATTCACGTTTCGACACAGCAAACAAATTTGATATTGAAAATGAAAAACATAAATTAGACAGGGCTTTGGAAGATGAAATGACTATTGAGGTCAGTGAAGAGGAAACGAGATTCGTATTTTCGAAACTAAACGAGAGGAAGGCTGCTGGGCCGGATGGATTGAAAGGAAAACTATTAAAGGAATGTGCCCACCAGCTTTCCCCCATTTATACACATATTTTTAACTGGTCCCTCCAATGCGTTTCGATCCCTGAAATTTGGAAAACTTCAAAAATTATTCCTGTTCCAAAAAAAGAAAAACTTGAAACTATGAACGATCTCAGACCTGTTGCACTGACTTCAATAGTCATGAAATCTTTAGAAAAACTTGTTCTTGTTAAAATTAGGAATCAGTTTATGCCATTGAGTGATAGTCATCAATTTGCTTACAAACCAGGACGTGGCGTAGAGGATGCCATTTGGCTGTTTACAAACAACATCTACAGGCATCTAGATCACGCTAGGAGCTATTGCAGATTGCTTTTTGCAGATTTTTCTTCAGCGTTCAATACAATGCAACCTCAGTTGGTTGTTCAAAAATTGACTAGTCTGAATTTAAACAAGTATATAATTGCTTGGGTGCTCGAATTTCTTACGGAGAGAGCACAATATGTTCAATTAGGACAAAACAAATCTTCCTGTATAACTACAAATACTGGTGCTCCTCAGGGTTGTGTATTGTCCCCTGTATTATTCACAATATACACGAATGACTGTAGAAGTCAAAACCTGAGTGTACCTTTAATAAAGTTTGCAGATGACACCGCTCTTCAAGGCCTCATAACAAATGGCAACGAAGTGGCTTATAGGCAAGAAATTGATAGATTTGTGTCTTGGTGTGATGCCCACCACCTAGAGCTTAACATAAGCAAGACAAAGGAGCTAGTGATTGACTTTAGGAGAGTGAAGGAACCGATAGAACCGTTAAAATTAAAGGACCAATTCGTCCAGCGAGTTCCTCACTACAAATACCTTGGTGTAACGATTGATGACAGGCTCAAGTGGGATGAACACTTGAAAATAATTAGGCATAAGATGTACAGACGTACATATTTTTTATCAAAACTCTCTCAGTTTAGAAAAGATAAAACCCTCTGCACATTATTTTATAGAGCAGTCATCGAAAGTGATTTGTCATTTTGTATAACAGCTTGGGGAGAAATTGCTTAGCAGTGGAAAGGAACAAAATAAATTCAAATATTAAAAAATCCATTAAACGCTATATAAATGATGTTGACGATGTAGATCTTTTATACGAGAAATTTTGTATAAATAAAATAACTAAAATATTAAATGACCAGTATCATCCACTAAGACCATCAATTATTATGTCAGAAAGAAGTGGTCGCCCTTTCTCTATTTCAACGAAAACAGAGAGACACCGAAAATCTTTTCTGCCGTCCAGTATTAGGCTTTATAACAACAAGCAATAATCATTTTATATAATTATTTCTCATTTTTACTTTTAAAAAATATAAATATTAATTTATTAATTTATTTGTTTTGCAATCTTTTCAATTTTCAATTTATAGTGACAGTTTTAACTATTTTACAGTGTTTGAAATTATTCATATTATAAAGCGCAGCTCTGGTTATAGAGCTGCTCCTTTTTTATATATATACATCCTATTTCCATTGTATTTTTATCTTATGTGTAAATTATAACACGTCTGTACAAAAAATTTCCTTTTTGGGATGCAATAAAGTATTATTATTATTATTATTATTATTATTATTATTATTATTATTATTATTATTATTATTATTATTATTATTATTATTATTTATTATTATTAAAACGTACTCAACGCACTTTACAGGGGATCCATAACCAACAGCAATACTTAACTTGTAGGACGAGACATGACGCCTTTAAGGCGATATTACATTTTTTTTCCGACAGCGACAGCGATGATAATGGCCAGATACTCAATTTACACCTGAGTACGGTGAGAGAATGTGATTGAAGAGCCTCCACCAAGGACTCAACTATGCGTCGCTCAGAGGGACTCGAGCCCAGCCCTTCCTATCCGAAGGCGAGTGTCATACCACAGCGGCAAATGGAAAAGAAAATCACAGCCTTGTTTTACAAAAGACAGAGTTACGAAGAATATACGATTCTTTCATGTCTTCTTTATTTATTCAACGAGTTATTTTTATCGTGCCAATAATAAATCAGTATTGTATTGTTGGTTAGGTTTCGGTTTATTTCATTTTTTAGGTTGTTTTGTTGTCTGTTTTATTTGTTTAGTTTTTTGTGATGGCTGATGAGACAATTACACCCAAATATTCTTATCAAAAACATGTTCATTTATTATTAAATCGGAAATGCAGAAGCTAAATCTTAAACGTCCAATCAGCAGTGACAAAAGTAGCTGAGTCTGTTAGACATAGCGGAATTATTTTTGTGACAGACAAGCATCATATCAAAAAGGTGGCATGCATCTTTTGCTGTTCGCTAACCCTGCTGACACAGTCATTAAGTCGGGTTCTTTGGGCCTCATGGCTCTAGGGCCTACTTTCAAGTTGTTAGTTACATTGTCCAAATATTTTATTACCTATGTCAATTTCATATTGGTAAAACAAAACCTTTGTAAACATCGCATGGAGTTATGTTGTTTACCGGGGAATGTTAAGTGATGTCACTTCCCTAATCACACAACCAGCATTGAATTTCACTGTATCAAATGAATGTTTACATTTACAAAACTCTTAATGCTGCCCTTTGCAATATAGATCATGGTTTCCATCATAAGGAGTAAGTCGTAATTCAGAAAAGCGAGTGGAGCGGGCACTTATGTTGATAATAACAAGAAATGAAGTGAGTAGGAAAGTGCCAGAAGACAATAGAGAATAAAAATGTTCACGGCGTTTGGGGCTCGAACCCGAGACCTTACTGGTACGACTTCTTGAGGTCATGGGTTCAACACAGAAACGCTGCGAAGTTTGTTAGCCAACATTTAAGCTTAATAGGCATATTCTTAAGATAATCATGTAACATAGAAACGACTGAGACATCGAGTAAGCTCCGGTATTTGGGGTGAATATTAATTCAGAAAAGTGAGTGGATCAGACACTGATGTTGATAATTACAAGAAATGAAGTGAGTAGGACAGTGCCAGAAGACAATAAAGAATAACAATTTTCGCGGCGTTGGGGGCTCAAACCCACGACCTTACTGGTCCGACAACTCCGCCTGGCACAGACAGTAGAGCCACGTTCTCCCCGGTCGGGTGTTTTGTGACTTTCTTATACTTATCTGATCTAAGTCTGAATATAGGAGCTATTACCCTTTAACGAGACAGGTAACTGACGTACTCTGGGGAAAAAACCGGTAGGTATCTAAAAATTTGGTCAGAGAACTCGTCAATCAAATATCGATCGATTTAACTGACTTTTATTTTGGCAAAAACTCTCAAACTTGAGACTTTGCCTTATACAATGGCTTATAGATGTCTAATTATAAAATCTCAAATATTGTTTTGTATCCTTTACAGTACAGACAGTTTTACACACCGCTGAATGTAAGGATAATTAAATCAATGCAGTAACGCAACGTTTATTATCTGCGACTCTCCACAAATATTTACATAGTAAAAGCCACTTTTTTCTCTCTTACGGGAGTCTTCATAGCTCACGTGTAGAGCCGCCGCCCCAAAACCGATGGATCAGTCCCGGGGTTACGTGGAGTATTCTTTTTTCCGACTCCCTTTGACCACTCATCAGTGATTGACTAGTTAGGTCTATCATATTCTCTTTTTTGTTTCTTGCTTTGTCTGACACAGTTTCATACACACTTTTCCAGAGTCTATTATGTGGCTTAAAGTACACTAAACCACATGGTAGACTAGCATGATATCCAAAGGTAGCAAACAATTGTTAGTGTTATTTGACGCAACAAAAACCAAAATAAACTTCGGCCCCGTGGGCCTTGAGGATTCAAAGGGCCACATCAGGATATAGAATTTTTAAAAAAACCTCCACTTCACCTCACCTCACTTCACTTCATTCTCCTGTCCGAGGTGATTGTAATGGATGCATGACAGATGATTTTGCAATAAAGGCCGCCCTCCATCCAGATGAAAAATAGATCTCTTCAACATTTTTGAATAATATAAAAATACATGAAGAATAAAATATAATATTATATTGATTTAAATAGATGTGGTTTCCTCGTACTAGTGGCAGTTCGTTCTCGTCAGCCATAGAAGTGATCAATTCTTACTGTCTATAAATGGTTAATAACATCTATTCTTGTTTTGCCAGCCAATACTGATGAGGATTTGAATGTACGGCGTTTCATCAATATTTCACACTGACTGGAAAAAAAACAGTGAAGGCATGGCATACATCGCAGAGCATCATAAATCCTTGAGTAATACAGTGGAAGTCAAACAGCTTTTTGAGTCATTTTGGGCACAGTTTGCATTCTCTTTCATAATAATTGTGGTATCATATTTTATTGTTTAAAGCATAATGAAACATTCGGGATTCGAATTTACTCGCAACTGACAGAGACTGACATAACAATCTTGCCGATTTCACTGAGGAAATCGGAAACAATTATTATAATAGTAATGCTACACAAGGTCCTTTCTTATTCATCTTCTCTGGCGTACAGCGAGAAAACACTTTGTTTAAAAAGTAGAAATGTTTTTTTTTAACTTTATATTTTATCATCGATAAGGAAAGTCGACTCTTCTTCTTCTTCTTCTTCTCCTTCTCCTTCTCCTTCTCCTTCTCCTTCTCCTTCTCCGTCTCCTCCTCCTCATCCTCCTCCTCCGCCTCCTCCTCCTCCTCCTCCTCCTCCTCCTCCTTCTCCTCTTCTTCTTCTTCTTCTTCTTCTTCTTCTTCTTCTTCTTCTTCTTCTTCTTCTTCTTCTTCTTCTTCTTCTTCTTCTTCTCTTCTTCTTCTTCTTCTTCTTCTTCTTCTTCTTCTTCTTCTTCTTCTTCTTCTTCTTCTTCTTCTTCTTTCTTCTTCTTCTTCTTCTTCTTCTTCTTCTTCTTCTTCTTCTTCTTCTTCTTCTTCTTCTTCTTCTTCTTCTTCTTCTTAATATTATATTATTATCTTTATTATTATTATTATTATTATTATTATTATTATTATTATTATTATTATTATTATTATTATTATTATTATTATTATTATTATTATTATTATTATTATTAATATTAATATTATTATTAAAATGAGATCAGTGGTGTTGTCAAGGGTTGGTTAAATGCAATCCTTTCAATATCACTGCTCATAGGACTAATGAAGTTACCAACTGGGACAACCAAAGAATGACCAAGCAACCCATCCGTGAATTAAATAAGCAAAAGCAATCCTAACCGCTTTAACCAGACAAATGAATGCCCATAACCAGTCCGTTGTCAGCTTAATTGACTCACGGATGACCTCTACGAAACAGATAAGGAACAAATATACTAGTTTGAGCAACAGAACGATAGAAAATGAAAATTTACTTAGCCATAGCCTAACTGTAATGAATTAAAATTTACTATTATACTTTTGCATGAGGTACTTTTGTTATTGTGAGGCTAATCTATTGATTTATTATTTTTAAGTATTTCTGCTCCATGGGTAGGATTAAATATTTATCTTACAAACCTGATCTATCCCCATATACCGTGACACGGCTACCACTACTACTTATTCCTTTAAACTTAAAACTTTATTCTAGCTGTCGAGTTGCCAGGAACTTAACTCATCTACTCGTATAATAGGGTGAAAGAGGCACCAGGCGACCTCTGTATCTGGGGAAAACTACTTTACTCCTATTTGTTATACCTACTCGCCACATCTACACAGACGCGACACTAGCCAATAGCAACGCGACACAAGCCAACAGCAACACTTAACAAGTAGGACGAGACATGACGCTTGCTAGGCGATATTATAATTAGTCTTCGGACAGAGACAACGTTATGGACGGCCAGGTACTCATTTTAAGTTGAGGGAATGTGAGTAAAGAGTCTTTTCCAAGGGTCCAACTTTGCGCCGCTCAGATCGGGCTCGAACCCTGGATCTTCCGATACGAAGGCGGGTGTCATGCAACTGGATCACATAGCATCCGATTTACTCGCCATAATCAATACCATTTTTAGACATGGGTCATAAATATGTTAAATAAAGGGTTTTTTTGCCAAACAATTGAAAAGATGTTTTGTCAATTTACGGAAGAGAGTGCTGTGCGTTCGTCAGTCATTTATTGGAGTCTGACATTACATATAACAGAATAGCCACGCGACACAAACGATTGGTTCGCTTGGTTATTCATTGAGGGTGAGTGATACAGACACGATTTTGATGACAGTTCGCAAGATGAGTCACCGATTTCATTAGCCTAGCCTTGGGCTTGGAAAGGGTCGACCCTTCCTTCTAAAAATCAATAAGAAATTAATATCAATGAATTGTGAACGCTGTAACGTTACTTGTTTACAGAAACCAATACTGTATTCAATTCTACGCGCACTAATATGACAGACCTGGTATGACATCGAAGTGGAGGGACAGATTAGGGAGCAGGCATGAACGCATTGAGGACGATCACCAACGACAATGCACACCGTGTTTATTAAGGACATCAAACAAATAACATGTCAACATAAAATAGATTCAGCGGAAGACCCTGAAAGGTGAAAGGATCCACACAAAAGATAGAAGAGGTGGGAGGCGTCCCAATCGTATGACTATGAGGCGAAAGGCGCTATGTTAAGTCAATTTATTAAATTGAGCTTGAAATTGAATTTTGAGAATCGGATTCACCTCGAAAAATCAGTTTTGAAACGTTAGGTCATGAACACGTCAAAGTGATACTAAACCGCTAGCTGTGGACTGTACAAAATGATAAACAAAAATGAATAGAACAGCTTCAAAAAAAAAAAATAACAAAATATCAAACACGGAACGTTTCGGGCTCAAAAACGCGTATACATTTTTTCGTATCGTTGTTTCTTTTGAGAGAGAGAGAGAGCGAGAGAGAGAGAGAGAGAGAGAGAGAGAGAGAGAGAGAGAGAGAGAAAGAAAGAAAGAAAGAAAGAGAGAGAGAGAGAGAGAGAGAGAGAGAGAGAGAGAGAAGAATGCAACATACAAGAATGTAATGAAGGAGATCAGGTCCATAAACATTCCACTTTTCTTCCAGGACGAGAGCAGACAGTGAAATCGAATATTGAAATTCGTTGTCTAGCAAATAAGACGTAGAGAATAATCTAAAATTAAATGACTCTAAAACAGAGCGTATTGATTGGCTCCAATAAACAAAGACAAATAATAAAACTTGATAGTATTGACATAGGCGACTCAAATTTGAAGATAGAGCAAACTGCAACTATAAGAAATCTTGGCTCATTCTTTGATTCTGATGCTTCAATCAAATAACAAAGACCTGACAATTTTGCATTTAACACTTGAGAAATATTGGTAAAATTCGACATCTTGATGAGAGCACTACACAAATTATCGTTCATGCTTTGGTAACCAGCAGATATGACGACTTTAATTCGTTGCTTTTAGGTATGCCATCCAAACTGGTACAAAGGTTGCAAACTATTCAAAACCAAGCCGCAAAACTGATTTTAAAATCCAATGACGCTGTTAAAGGAATCCTATATAATCTCCATTGAGTTGCTAGTCAGTGAAAGGATTGGGTTTTTTTTAAACATGTAGTATTGTTCATAAACGTTTAAATAATCAAGCTCCAGTATAATCCAACACGGCCACTGAGGTCGGCTGAAGACTATTCTCTTTTAATAGTCCCAAGAACTGGATAATCTGTTATGTCTTTTTCTGTAAGAGGCCTTTTCTTGTGGAATGCGCTCTCTCGAGATGTAGAAATAATAAGGGGTAGTCAGTCTTTCAAAAACACCTTAAGACAGAACTTTTAATCCAGAGTCGCATACAGAAGACGCCTTAAATCTATATTTAATTTTTAAGTGTTTTTATTGTATTTTTGATACAAGTTCAAATTGTCAA
>NC_088367.1:35240440-35250440 GCF_034508935.2 Berghia stephanieae | reverse complement strand
TGTCATATCATTTTGATTCTCAACTTTGTAATGTTCCAATAAAAATTTCATAAGCTGGACCTAATTCTGTAAAATCTCTCTATGGTGACACACAATGCTAGAATGTTGATAAGAGGGAAGAATATGGAGGCGATTCCTTCATTAGTTTTTGTGGAACATTTGCCAAAAGATTGTTATATTTTTTTATGCCAGACCCCCAAAATTAGGTCGCAAAACGGATACCAACACAGATAATTTATATTTTTTATTAAAAATGTTTTTTAACCTATAATGACGATACAGAATGTAGGTAATTTAAAATTTATTAGAAAAGACCCAAACCGCCCTTTAAATATTGAGCTTTTATTGAGCTTTTATATAGCGCAATATCCACCTAACGTGCTCAAAGTGCTTTACAAGGGGTCCCTGGTCAACAGCAACATTTAACATGTAGGACGAGACATGACGCCTGTTAGGCGATATTACAATTTTTCGGACAAAGACAACGCTGTTAACGGCCAGGTACTCATTTTACACCTGAGTACGGTGAGAGAATGTGAGTAAAGAGTCTTTTTCCAAGGACTCAACTATGCGTCGAGCGAGGCTCGAACCCAGGACCTTCCGATCCGAAAGCGAGTGTCATACCACTAGACCACATAGCCGCACATCAATTGAGTTTGTTTTAAGACGAGACAAGGTTAATCCAGGCCACAGATACCATAATATAATATCATGATTATATATGAGTGTTAATCCAAAATAGAAATTGAGAATGGCTAGAGTTATGTCTCATATAAAAATATAAATAGATATCATTTATATAGCGCAATGCCATGGATTCATCATGCTGTTTGCGCTCCACGGTGTTTCATTTATGCCAACCAATATAACAGCTCCCCCCTGTGTTATGCTGCATTCTATGATTTTCATCAATATATAATGAAAGAAGAGACTTTGTTGACTTTTTTAAAAACATATTATATCAGAAGTTAAGAACGGCCATCTTGTGAATTGTTAACATTGAAAGGCCTCATACGTGCGTCTATGTGGTCATTTGGTATGGCACTCACCATCGGATCGGAAGGTCCTCACTCACATTCTCTCACCTTACTAAGGTATAAAATGAGTGTCCGGGTTTCATCTCTTTCCAGAGGTCGGATGTCATGGCCTTCCATCCTTCACAGTCCATTGCAGCCTCGTTACAGTCTGCCATGCGCCGTCCTGTAGCTTCCTTGATGCCATCTGTCCAGGATTTCCTTTGTCTTCCTCTGCCTCTCTTTCCTTCAATTCTTCCCTCCATTATCCTTTTTTCGAGACTATCATGTCTTCGCATATGTCCAAAATATGACAGCTTTTTGTGCTTCACAGTCAAAAGAAGTTCTTTTTGTTTTTGGCCCATTAGGTCGAGGACTTCGATGTTTGTTTTTCTTGCTGTCCAAGGTATTTTCAGCATTCTCCTGTACGTCCACATCTCAAAAGCTTAAATACGTTGTTCTGTCTGTGCGGTTAGTGTCCACGTTTCACAACCATAAAAGAAAATGGACCACACATAGCATTTGGTGCATCTCATTCGTGTTCTGATGGAGATATTTGTGTTGGTGAGGATTGGCTTTATTTTCATGAACGCATTTTTGGCCAGCATTATTCGTCTCCTGATCTCTTTGTCAGACTTTGCATCGGATGTTACCAACTGCCCCAAGTACGTGAACTCCTTTACTTGTTCCACTGGACACTCTTCTATTTCTATATCTATTTCGGCAAGTAGAAACAGCACAAGGGTTGAAGGTTGGTGGCCACAACATCAACACTTTACGTTACGCTGACGATACTGTCCTGTTGGCGGAAAGTAAGGAAGACCTACAGAAGCTACTTTCAAAAGTGAACGAAGAGAGTAAAGAAATGCGAAGAAGACTAAAACAATGGTTATAACAAAAAAGAAAGAGCCCATAGACATAGATAAAATGAGTACCTGGCCGTTAACAGCGTTGTCTGTGTCTTAAAGAAAATTGTTATATTGCATAACAGGCGTCACAACAATTCCTACATGTTATGTGTTGTTGGCTGGGGACTCCATATATTAAGATTTGAGCACGTTTAGTGGACATCGCTCTATATAAATGCTCAAGTTGCTGTTTGTTTTTTGTCATACGAGTACGGTATTACATCGCTTTATGCCATATTATTTATGGAAATGTTTGATATGCAACATAATTCTGTTGATATAGCGAACATCATTCTTTCAAGGAGAACAAATTTCGTGTTATTTAACCGTTACAAACTAAGAATTGTTCTGCCGTACTCTGAAAAAACCCATATTTAAAACTTTGGCCAGAAAACTCGTCCTTCAAATATCGATCGATTTAAATGACCCTCATCTTGGCAAAAACTCTCAAACCTGGGACTCGCGAGGCTCAAGATCATTGTCATTTACACCGATCGATATTTAAAGGACGAGTTTTCTGGCCAAATTTTGAAATATGGGTTTTTCCATAGTACGGCAATGTCGGTGAAAAAGGCAAGCTTATCTCTTTTCTTACCCTCCTTCTCTCCCAATATCCCCTCCCACTCCCCACTTCCCACCCCCACCTACACGTGACCCCATTTCCTTGATTCCAGCACATCAAAGATTAGATAGCCCTCGGATGGGGCTTATTATTGTGTTTTGAGAGCATGTGGGATTACAGAGTTTTGGCACGCTCGTAGAAAACAATGAGCCCTTAACAAGTGGAATTTATTGGTCTCATAAAGAATGAATTGTTTGCTCCCGGCCCTATGACATAACACTTACATGATCTAAATGGTACATCCCATACGCGTATTTACATAAGATAAAATATACTGATGTATAATATTATAGAGCAATTATTCCGCAATTCCACGGATTCACTAAACTGAATAGTTTTCATAATGCTTCTTTTATTCCAGTGCAGATTATATCAAGCACATTTTTCATTTCATACTGATCCAGTCGTTTGTCGGGCAATCTCGATCTCTTGAGTACTTAGCGAATTGTTTGTTTTTTGTTGGATTTTGTTTTGTTTTTTTGTTTTTTGGGGTTTGTTTTTTTTTTTTTGGGGGGGGGGTTGTGTTTTTTGTTTGTTTGTTTGTTTGTTGTTGTTGTGTTGTTTTTGTTTGTTTTTTTTTTTTGGGGGGGGGGGGTTTCGTTTGTTTTGGTTTGATTTGATTTCTTTTGTTTTTTGTTGTTTTATTATATTTTTTTTTGTGTTTTTTTTTGTTGTTGTTTTGTTTTTCTTTGTTTTTTGTTTTTGTTTTTTGTTTGTTTGTTTTGTTTGTTTTGGGTGTTTTTTTTTTGTTTTTTGTTTTTTTTTTTGTTTATTTTTTTTTGGGGGGGGGGGGGGTGTTTGTACGACTATGCTTTCAACAAAAGCGCATTAGTTAAATCATTCTGACTCAAATTTTATAATTCAACGTTAAACATCGGGGTCATCCCGACGTGAAACCGTTTTGAGACGTTAGGTAACAAATGTGGAAATATCGCTTGTGAGTTACTATCCTGATTTAGTGAAAACTTATCACTAAAATGGCTGTCTAAAAGCAATAACAAAGAACTGAGTAACGTCAATTCTACATCTTTTATTACTTAGTTATTAAGTATTCTTATTTTCAATGTTTTGATGCTGGTCAAGTTTTGGCATTTACTACCGACTCGATCATTAAAATGATTAATGAGGAGCAGGGACAGCCAGAGTTCCTCGTAGCCAATTTGGACCTCATATGTGACCAAATAGCACCTCAAGTGGCCAAACACTATAAACACACTGACCCGCTAAAAAATCAAATTCACTCTTGATAAATAAACAGTCATGAAAAGATGTTGTTGTTGTTGTTTTGTTTGTTTGTTTTTGTTTTGTTTTTTTCATTTGTTTTGTTTTGGGTTTTTTTATTTTTTATTTTTTTTTTTTTTTTGTTTTTGGATTTTTTTTTTTTTTTGGTTTTTGTTTTTGTTTTATTTTTTGTTTTTTTTTTGTTTTTGTTTTTAAAGCAAATTTAAAAAAAAAAAAAATAATAACAATACTATTCTTCATGTGACCAACTGATGATTGACAGTAAAAATGGTGTCCTTCTTTATCAAATGATAATAATCAATATATTATAGGTAGACTGCACAATCGATATTACGTCAGATCTATAAATACTTTTACCCATTATAATCTGATTGGTCAGGATTCTCTCAATTGCTTTCTCATTCGCAGATAGATAACATCTTTTTAAAAATCGCAATCAATATCATTATCATCATCCGTATCATCATCATCATCATCATCATCATCATCATCATCATCATCATCATCATCATCATCATCATCATCGTACTATCCGACGATACCTACTACTACTACTCCTACTACTATTACTACTACTACTACTACTACTACTACTACTACTACTACTACTACTACTACTACTACTACTGCTACTACTACTACTACTATTACTATAACTACTACTACTGCTACTACTACTACTACTACTACTACTACTACTACTACTACTACTGCTGCTGCTGCTGCTACTACTACTACTACTACTACTACTACTACTACTACTACTACTACTACTACTACTACTACTACTACTGCTGCTGCTGCTGCTAATAATAATAATAATGATATAATAATAATAATAATAATAATAATAATAATAATAATAATAATAACAATAATAATAATAATAATAATAATAATAATAATAATAATAATAATAATAATAATAATAATAATAATAATAATAATAATAATAATAATAATAATAATAATAATAATAATAATAATAATAATAATAATAATAATAATGAGTAATAATACAAATATTACTACTGCTGCTGCTGCTACTACTACTGTTACTACTACTACTACTACTACTACTACTACTACTACTACTACTACTACTACTACGGCTGCTGCTGCTGCTGCTGCTGCTGCTGCTACTACTACTACTACTACTACTACTACTACTACTACTACTACTACTACTACTGCTGCTGCTGCTGCTGCTACTACTACTACTACTACTACTACTACTACTACTACTACTACTACTATTACTACTACTACTACTACTATTACTACTACTACTACTACTGCTACTTCTACTACTACTACTACTACTACTACTACTACTACTACTACTACTAATAATAATAATAATAATAATAATAATAATAATAATAATAATAATAATAATAATAATAATACGATTACTACTACCACTACTCCTACTACTATTACTACTACTACTACTACTACTACTACTACTACTACTACTACTACTACTACTACTACTACTACTACTACTACTAATAATAATAATAATAATAATAATAATAATAATAATAATAATAATAATAATACTACCACTACTACTACTACCACTACTACTATTACTAATAATATTACTACTACAACAATAACTACTACTTCTACAACAACAACAACTACTACTACTACTACTACTACTACTACTACTACTACTACTACTACTACTACTACTACTACTACTACTACTACTACTACTACTACTACTACTACTACTACTACTACTACTACTACTACTACTACTACTACTACTTCTACTAACTGACTGAATGACTGAACTTTATAAAGTAGCTATCATTTCCTTGAGTGAACTCGTACGTATTAGACATTATTTAAAACAGTTCCTCTTGAAATTCCCTCAGTGACAAGAGCTTAGGGATTCAGAAGAATGAGGCCTTTCAACTAACTCGACACAGATGAATTGTCGATTGTTGTATCAATTCTTTTTGCTTTATTTGGACGCATTGGTCTTGATTTTGTTTGGACATCTTTATCATTATAGTTTTGGTTCTTTGTTGTTGGGTTGTTGTTTGTTTTTTTTTGTTGTTTTTTTTTTTTGGTTTTTTTTTTTTTTTTTTTTTTTTGGGGGGGGGGGGGGGTTTATTTCTTTGATTCTTTGTTTTTGTGTTATTTTGCATGGTGGTCGTTGTTGTTTTCTTCTTTTTTTTCTTTTTTGCTAGTTATAAAGCGAAGAATTGCAATAGCTAATGATAGTTTTAATAAAATGAGTCTGTTACTAATTTTTAAAAACCACAATATCTCAATGACAACAAAACATAGGGTTTTGAAGGCCTATGTATGGTCAGTATTATTATATGGCTGCGAAAGTTGGACAATTACAGAAGACATTATAAAGAATTGGAGGCAGCAGAAATGTGGTTTCTTAGAAGGAATCTCATGGACAGAGAAGAAAACTAATGAAGAAGTATAAGAGCAAGCTGAAACTAAAAGGTTATTAATTCGTACAATAAGAAAAAGACAAATCGACTTAAATGTATTGAACATCTTGCTCTCACAGGAAAGATAGAAGGTATAAAGAGTAAAGGTAGACCAAGAAAAACATATTTGAATAGTTTGAACAGCTGGGTGACAAAGAAAGAGAAGAGTAATATTAGTTTTCTGAGGTTATCTAATCAGAGAGATGAATGGCGTATCATGATCACCGATGTCTGGCACAGACTTGGTACTTGAAGAAGAAGATCGTTGTTTGTTGTTTTGTCTTTTTTTGTTTTTCTTTTTGCTTTTTTGTTGTTGTTGTTCTTTTTTTGTAGTTGTTTTTTGTTTTATTGTTTTGTTTTGTTGTTTTTTTTTTGTATGTGCGTTTCTGCGGGTTTATGTGTTTCATTATTTTTATTCCCTTTGTTGCTTTTTTGTTTGTTTGTTTGTTTATTTTTGTTTTGTTTTGTTTTTTAACGTTTTCTACCGATTGCTTTCGAATATATATTATTTTTATAATTTGATGTTATTGGATTTTGTTGTTGTTCTCGTTGTTGTTGTTATTGTTGTTGCTGTTGTTGTTGTTGTTGTTGTTGTTGTTGTTGTTGTTGTTGTTGTTGTTGTTTTTCTTGGATTGACAATGGATTTATTTTAGTAGGTTTTGTATCCATTATTTTGAAAATTTTCCAAAAGTGACCATTATTATTCATTTTTTACATTATAATTGATAGATTTAAATTTATAAAGGGCAAACTTAATGCTTTATTAACATTGTGTAACAATATTCATAATATATCATCTCGATTTTCATTTTTTTTTTATAGATGAGCCAACCTTTATTTAACGAAGGAATAAATTTACTAAAGATACTTATACTGTCGTATACACCATTCCGACACCATCCCCCCAAAAAAACACGTTTTTATTTTAAATTTTGGCAGAAAACTCGTCCTTTTAGTATAACCACAAGATTGAATATTTTTGACAATATGAGGCTCCGCTTAATTGATCGATATTTAAAGAAGAATGAGTTTTGTGACCAAAGTTGTAAAGACGTGTTTTTTGTTGTTGTTTTTTTTTTTGTTGGTTTTTTGTTTTTTTGTTGTTTTGTTTTGTTTTTTGTTCTGTTTTTTTTTTTCTTTTTTCATTTCATACAAATCGGCAGAAAACATTTTAAAATTCTCTAACCTTTTCCGGGGATCGAAAGACGGTTACAGAAATACAATTAAAACAATGTATTCACAATACAAATTAAAGACGATGTCTAATCTCTGAAAGTTGTTATAAAATAATGTATAATCTCATTGTTTTAATGGACATGCCGTCAAACTGATACATAATAAATTCCATTGCAACTATGTTAAACTATAGGTAAGTGTGTTAAGTTATCAGACCTGCAAATAAGTGTCTGAATGTATCTGTGTGTGTGTGTGTGTGTGTGTGTGTGTGTGTGTGTGTGTGTATATATATATAGTATATATATATATATATATATATATACTATATATATAGTATTGTTTCACTAAAATAATATCATTTTATGAACCATTTTTTGCTCATTTACCCCATTCTTATCTCTAATCACGACTCCTCGTCCACACAGCTATTTTTCTCTTCCCAACTTCCCAACTTCCCAGTCGTTGGTCGAGGAATGTGCATTGGACTGTATAGATTATAGTGTTTATCATTCTCTGCCCAATACAACAACACTCATTGGGTGGACATCCCTAATCCTGTATCTATTCCCTTTTTACAATTCCAATACCACCAGTTTCATCCGCCATCATCACCCACCCAGATCGATATCGGGGACAACCTCCACATGCCCCCCCTACCCGGCCACCCCAAAACCCCTTCCACCAACCCCCAACCCCCTCCCTCCCTCCCGAAGCTTTCCTGCTCCAGGCCTTAAAAACAACATCGTTATATACTACAGTACATGGACAATTCGCTATTTCTACCATTTTGGTCAGAAAAAAATGTAACTTCATATAGATTAAGATGATCCCCAAACTGTCAAATAGTCTTAAACATGAGACTTCTTTGAAATGTCAGTTTTAAGAAATGTTGACAATATGGATGTCGTCAAAATATATCCATGTTTGAGTAAATGTTCTCTGACCAAAATAGTCTTTTTTAAAAAGTTGTTTTATCATTGCATGGCCGTGTAGGAATAGGGGATGATCGATCTGGGAATCACAGGAGAAAGTATAATATGGGCAGTGCTATTTATAGCCCCACGTCCC
Source organism: Berghia stephanieae (assembly GCF_034508935.2). Classification (NCBI taxonomy): domain Eukaryota; kingdom Metazoa; phylum Mollusca; class Gastropoda; order Nudibranchia; family Aeolidiidae; genus Berghia; species Berghia stephanieae. The sequence continues at coordinate 35,241,943 of NC_088367.1, read as the reverse complement.
CCCCCCCCCCCCCCCCCGTCCCCCCCGCCCCTTTTTTTTCTACCTTATTTTGTTTTGTTTGGTCGGTTTGTTTTTGTTTTTTGTTTTGTTTCTCGTCTTTTGTCTTTTTTGTTTATTTTGTTTTGTTTTGTTGTTTGTTTTTTTTGTTGTTTTTTTTTTTTTTGTTTTTTTTTCGTTTTGTTCGTTATTCTGCTTTGAGGTTCGGATTGGTATATTAGTTATTAACCCCTTATTTAAGGACGGGATATTAAAAGGTTTTAAGGGATTTTAAATAAAGTAATACGCCCTTTTCAACATTTTTGGATTTTCCATTTTTTTAAAAGGAAGCCTCTACATCTTAATGCCCGTCTCCGCATGATCATAATATTATGGAACACGTCCCCAGCTATCAACCTTTTAACGCGATATTGAATTTCTTTCAAATTAAAAATTTCTTTCAATACTTTAACTTGTTATAATTGAATGCATAACCGTTTTCATCCAAAAGTAGTCATAGGAATAGGATTCAATAGTCTGATGTCACGTCGCCTAGCAACGAGCGATTGGTTCTATACAAAGAAAATCGGTACTTCTTATTCTTCATGATGGCTAAAACTTTTTCACATGTCATGTGATCAGAATGTTTACAATTCAAAACATGATCAGATTTATTATGTTTTTCTCCTCTGGATACACTTTTATGCTCACCGGAGAAGTATTTCATAAGGACGTCCGCCATTGTTCCGATAGTTTAGAGCCAGTTACTAAGTTACTCTGCGTCATTACGGGGGTAGTGACGTCACGACTGTTGAAGCGTATAGTGATGCAACTCCAGCTCCCTTTAGAAGGCCAATGACAATCTAATACAAATATATATGTATTTTGTGTTTACTTGAAAAAGGCCAAAGGCCGAAACGTCGTTTGTTTTGTGTTGTTCATTCATGAGTCAGATTTACTCCCTTTATCTTTATAACCATTTTATTGACTCATTTAGGCACCTCTAGTTTTTGGACATTAACTATGACACATTATTCATAACAGAGACATGGCTAAAAAAGGAAAATTGTGTTTCCGTCATTAGTAAAATGACAATGTACAATGTGATCAAGAAAACTAAGAAAGGTCCACAAGGTGGTGGGTTAATGATAGTTCACAAGGAAATAAAAGAAACAACTAGGCCAACGATCTTCAAAACCATCCAATGTCAACTCAAAGACAAAAGCATGAAACTTATCTTTGCTCTTATTTATCGCCCAACAACATCTAACAAAAACAAAACAACGACAAGACAGTTTTTGACAGAATTTGAACAGTATTTCACAGTGGCTTCAAATTGAGAAAAGTATAATATACAAAATCGCATGTTTTGTTTACAATTGCCTTCACAAAACATCATCTGAATACCTTGAAGGCCTTGTGCTGGAATATAGACCAACTCGATCTCTGCGATCCGCCAGTTCTTCGTTAATGGAGAAAAACATCCGAAGAACAAAGTTTGCTGAGCGTGGTTTTGCATTTTCGGCT
>NC_088367.1:35225440-35235440 GCF_034508935.2 Berghia stephanieae | reverse complement strand
GTAGTACACACCTGCGCCCGTCGAAACCCTTTAGCGGCGTTTCTCTACCCTCCTCTTCTTGTGCCCCTCTTTTTCCTCCTCCTCCTCCTTCTCTTCTCCTACTCTTTCTCGACAAATTCCTCCAAGTCCTCCACTTTCTACTTATCGAGTTTTTCTTCTCTTTCTGTATTTTCCTCCATCTCCTCATCCTTATCCATCTCAATTACCCTCTCACTCTCATTATATTTATAAAACTAAAACACTAGTTGTTAAATTCTGATACAAGTGTTTCACTAATACTTTATGAGCGGACCACATTTAATAATAAAACCATGATTTGTGCAGCGCAAGCTGAGCTCTTCAACCCAGCAGAAAACTTCGTTAAATATAAAGAAAAAAAGTCTCAAGGTTTTAGTTATGACTTCTTTTTTTTCAAAATCTTGTCTATTTTTAACGGGCAAAGAGAAGTAGTTGGATCCGGCTTTAGCCTGTAGCCCATCTGTTCTTCCTCTATCATTTGTGACCCAGCAATGATTGGTCAGTCAGATAACATAAAAGAAAATAGTCTGCAATAACTCAGTGTCCTATGCAAGGGTAACAAGTTTTGTTACTGTTAGCTTATCGATGACGAAACTATAATAATCTCCGGCTCCCTGGGTTTTATGACACTGAACAACAACTTTGCATTGAGGAGTGATTTCAAATTTTAAAGACATGAGAGGATAATTCCAGTGACATCGCAAAGATTTGAACTTGTGATCTTTTGCTCCAAAAGGGGATGATGGCATCGCGTCCCAGGATATGTAGGACCAGTCAGTGATTTTTTTCAACAGTAAGATTATATGCAGTAAAGTCCAACGAACGATCACAGGTAAAAAGGAGTGGCTCATTGATGGAACCGGAGTTTATCAATAACAACTGTAACAATTATTGCTTCCTACCCTTTTGACAAAACGCTAGTCTATGGCAAAGTTACTGTCCCAGCTATTACCTGATCACTATCAGATGGAGATATGGGGGTCAGAGAATAAATTCAAATGATCGATATTTGCTAGTCAGGCTAGTGCTCTACCAACAGGGCAACCGGGACACCTATAAAACCGCATAAAGCTTTGAACTTAACGAGTATATGTATTGTTGAAAAAGAAATGTGTCATTCTCTTTTAACTCGAAGCCTTTCATCTTTATTTTTATCACTTTCCCGATATACCCTGAAGATAAATATTAATGGACATAATACTTTCATAACGATTATCATTAAGTTGGGGATCAATTTGATTGGCGGTATGACAAATTTATAGCGTTTATACAGTGGTACTAAAATATACACAATCAGAGAGAACTGAGAGAAGAAGAAGAAAAAAGAAGAGGAGGAGGAGGAGGAGGAGGATGAGGATGATGATGATAATGATGACGACGATGATGATGATGATGATGATGATGATGATGATGATGATGATGATGATGATGATAATGATGATGAACAATAAAAAGAACAATAACAAACACAAGAACAAAAACAATAACAACAATATTAATAATAATAATAATAATAATAATAATAATAATAATAATAATAATAATAATAATAATAATAATAATAATAATAATAATAATAACAACGACGACGACGACGACAAAACAACATCATCATCATCATCATCATCATCATCAACAATAACGACAGCAACAAAAATATCAACTGCAAAAACAACAACAACAAACAACAACAGAAACAACAATGAATAGGAGAAGGAGGGGGAGGGGGGGGGGGTTGAAGAAGAGAGGAGGGAAGGAAAGAGAGCCTGAGGATTATGCACGTATCACATCCATGTCAATCGTCTCCGACCATCAAATTCCGTTTCCATCTATAGTCACGATAGAGATCGAAATAGGAACTGGAGTGTCATCGTGGCAGCCATTAGACGCTACCAATCAATTGAAAATGGTTGTCCTCGGGGTACAATCTCTGATAGTAGGAATGGTAAGTACATTAGCGGAGAAACGAGGTTAGATTAAGTTTTAACAAAACCAACACAATAGAATTTAAGATTATTCAGGGGATAAATTCGAGACGGTCTGATTGGGATATGTTGTTTTTTTTCTTCTTTCTGCTTTATCTGGCATTGTTTACGGCACACCGACGTCGATACACATTTTTCGGATTATTATGCTGGAGACTGAAATAACACACCCTTGGCATTTTAGCCAGAAATGTTGTTCTATCAAGCAATAGATTCAGATTAACCCCAACGTCTCAGAGAGCCTCAAACCTAAAACTTATTAGTACTGTAGGTATGTACTACGGCTGTATTGACCCGTCTTGAGAATTTATGCGGCATCCATCTCCTCCTCCTCCTCCTCCTCCTCCTGCTGTTGCCCATCCTCCTCCTACTTTTACTCAATGAATCCCGCGTCGTATTTCTGCTACTGCTCCCTTGGTGACTACTGTATGGTGTTTTGGTATGAATAAAATCGAATCTCGCCCCTAAGGGTTAATTATATTTTCACCTAACGATTCTCAATACAGTGATTGTGAAATCGATCAATATCTTAACGACGATATTAAGATAAGGGCCGGGTTGTTGTGCTTCCCTGTAAATTCGTCATCTCTAACATCATCGTTCGCATTCTACCTACTAACCTACATAATAATATTGGAATAGGGATGGTCTTGTGGATTTTCCGTTCTAAAGGCCACTGCGGGGTTTAGCGGTATCAGAATAGTGGTGGTGGTGGAGGTGGTGGTGGTGGTAGTAGTAGTAGTAGTAGTAGTAGTAGTAGTAGTAGTAGTAGTAGTAGTAGTAGTAGTAGTAGTAGTAGTAGTAGTAGTAGTAGTAGTAGTAGGAGTAGTAGTAGTAATAGTAGTAGTAGTCGTTGTAGTAGTAGAAGTAGTTGTAGTAGTAGTAGTAGTAGTAGTAGTAGTAGTAGTAGTAGTAGTAGTAGTAGTAGTAGTAGTAATAGTAGTAGTAGTAGTAGTAGTAGTAGTAGTAGTAGTAGTAGTAGTAGTAGTAGTAGTAGTAGTAGTAGTAGTAGTAGTAGTAGTAGTATAATGATGAGGATAATAATAATAATAATGATAATGACGATGATGATGATGATGATGATGACGATGATGATGATGATGATGATGATGATGATGATGATGATGATGATGATGATGATGATGATGATGATGATGATGATGCCGGTTTCAACTTTCGGCAATTGAAAATAGTAGCCAGTCTAATGCCAACAAGAGACATACCTCTGTTAGTCTTTTAGGTTTCTATCACGTGGTCAATGTAAAAAATAAATAGCCCATAGATATATCCCAGACAAGAAAATACATGAGGATTCATGAATACTTGATTTCATGAACGCAACGATCAGCCTTAAACATGGTGGTTACTTGTCAATGTGTCCGTCCGTCTGACTGTCTGTGTGTATGTGCGTGAGTGTATTTTTGTATCGTATGTGGGTGTTTGTTTGTGATTTCTCTTTTCCTACATTTTATTAAATATTTGAATTAAATTGAATGCTATTCAAATGCTATATTGACATTTAAAAATAATATAAATATAAAGGTATAAGAATGGTGTTGTCATTAGTGACACAATGAATCATAACATAGATACTACCTGCTCCAAAGTATATAAGAATCCCATACAAAAGATTCATTCAGTATGCACTGGTAAAATATTACCACCACCAATACCATTACCATTACCAACATAAACTACTAAGCGCCTCGGAGATGAGCACACCACGAAAATAAGAAATGATAAAAATACTGTCATTAGTAAACCAATGTTTAACAAACCATATTCACCTATCATTGTGAACATCGAAAAATTGTCATTGATACTAAGAATCACTGTATAGTTTTATCCGTCAAAGCACAACTGTCGAAAGATGGAGAACTAGAATAATAAGACCACCATCATTTCTCTAGCATCGCCATTCCTGTCTGCCTGCACATTCACTTCATCTTGAAAACAGTAGTGTTGTTGTATGAATCATCCGGCACCGAGAGATATTCCAGATTTCACACACACGCACGAACACACACACGCACACACACAAACACACACGCACACACATAAGCACACGCTCACGCATACACACATACAGTCTCTTGGATGAACAAGCTATCAGTACTCATTCACACACTCACACACAAACACATCCGAACCTGGATTGCCAGTTTGTATTTGCATAAAATACCAAATAAGTTTGTTTTTTGGGGTTTTTTAAAATAATAAAATAAAAAAAAAAACAATATAAAAAAATCACCTTTTGATGTGGAAACATTCTTACTTTGTTAAGGCATCCTTATTAATGTCAAACTGTGCAAATACTAAAACATAAATCCAGCACGGTTTTCTTTAAATTTAACTGCATTGAGAAAGAATTAACATAAGAATCAATTTCTTGTTTTTTAGATGAAATAATTAGAATATATTTATTTAGTGTTCTCATTCTTTTGGGGTTTTTTAAATATTTAAGTTTATATCTAAATTAATTCTAAACTTGTCAAAATGTCAAATCGATATTTTAAATTCAAATCAATTAAAAGATAACAAAACTTTATTTTCCACTTGACATTGAAAAGCCAATCTGGAAAGCCCAATATGATCCCAGAACGGCAGGCGCAACGGCATCAGCATCACGCCACAGCGTCTGGCAGTGAGCGGTGAGAGGTAACGGCACTACGAGCTGGGAGAGAAAGTAACGGAATCACCAGCAGCAAAGACGACAGTTTTATACTGGAAATCGAGAAAGCTGTCTGGCTTGGGAGTCATCGATTAGAGCCAGGTCTGGAAACTTAAATAACCAGGCACGCGCGGGCAATGATGTAGGGATGGGCATTAATCGATACTTAGTAGTATAATTTCGACTAGAATATCAATCGGCGGTCCTACTAATTGCGGTCCGGATGCCCAGAGAAGCTGTCCGGTCCGTCCGGAAGTCATCTAAAGCATTCTCGAGCCATCCGGAGGCCCTCAGAGCTGTTCGAAGCTTTCCAGAAGCCGTTCGAAAGCTAATCGTGCTAGCATTTCTTTCAATTTGTATATTCAATTTGTCAATTTTAAAAACTGTAGAACAAACCTCGATAGATTAGTGAAAGTTTAAACTTTCCTAATACGAACATTGTTTTGGTTTTCTGTCGCCTCGCCCGGTCGAGGGAGGGGGGGGGGGCGGCTTTGGGAAAGCTTCGGACAGCTCTTAGGACCTCGGGATGGCTTTAAGATGACCTCCGGACGGCATCTGGACGGATCCGGAAGACAATCGGTAATCAGTAGTGATCCTGCTTAAACTTGGTGTCTTTAATACTGTTTAGCCAATTTGCCATCATATCTGGCTGTTTGCGGCAATATGAAATTATGTCGGGATAAACTATTTACGAAACTGCAGTTCAAGTCAAAATAATCAGAATTTGGAACTGTTTGGTGTTTGAATAAGGATCAAAATCCATTTTCATAAACGAATGCATTTATTTCATCTCAAAATTTTTCTGTTAAGCTTTAAATTTAATTTTAAGCATCGGTTTACTCCAATATATTATTGTTTTGATAGGACTGTTAACATTATAGGGTCCAATGAGTCTCATTATAACCCGGTTTCTCTGTCCTGAATAGATTAGTAACAAAGTTTGACATTCTTGGTTTTGAGGTCTTGAGGAATGATGACATTCGTCTTCATAACGGTAGGTCTTGAAATCGAGTTCTGCTCTAAGCGGCGCAGAGTCCTTTGAAAAGGCATTTTACTCACATTTACTCTCTGTACTCAGGTGTAAAACAAGTACCTGGCCCTTAACAACGTTGCCTCTTTCAAACAAATAAAATTGTAATACGACAATTCATAAAAATACGAAATTTTGGCTCAAATTTCAGAACTTTATGAGCATCACTAAATCATAAAACTTATTGGAAATAAAAATTGATGCCAGACTACATAATTTTAAGGATTTCGATGTGTTATTTAATCATTGTGAGGATACATTGTTGATCTACAAATTTAACTTTAGCGACTACTATTTTAATCTCCTAAAAGCTACGATTTTTTAACATTTTGAAACAGGCAGGTCTGGTAACATGGCCTTATAGGCGCCATGTCTTGTCTTACATGTTAAGTCTTACTGTTGCTTCGGTACCCCTTCAAAGCTCTTTCAGTTCGCATATTGGATATAGCGCTTAATGAATGTTCACATTTAGTTTTGTTTATTGTTGTTTTTTGTTTTTTTGTGGGGGTTTTTGTTTGTCTTTGTTTTATGTTTTTTGTTTTGTTTGTTTTGTTTTTTTGGGTTTTTTTTTTTTTTTGGGGGGGGGGTTGTTTGTTTTTTGTTTTGTTTTTTGTGTGTATGTGTGTGTGTGTGTGTGTGTGTGTGTGTGTGTGTGTGTGTGTATTTATTATTTTGGTTTGTTTTATTTTATTAATTTTTATTTTTATTCATTTTTTTTTTTTAAAGTACATGATAAAGTAAGCCAGAAATGATGTTTATAATTTTATGAGCGGATGCTGTTGAGCTTACACGGGACCCCGAGAATATCAATTTGTCTTGGTCGTTTGTTTCATCCTTGAATAACTACGTATCTCCATTTCCAATATTTTCCCAAAACTTCACACACACCCAACACAAAAATAGACTTTTCTCACTCGAACAGCAAAGCAAAAAGTACATAATAATGTTCAGCAAAATGAGTTCTTCAGCACAGTGTCAAGTGTATATCAAAAACAAAACAAAATTCTTTTAATTGTGTGATGAATAAAAAAGTAATCTGCTGAGGGAATAAATGAAACAGTGTAAAGCGCAATGAGTACGGTATGTATCACCATAGACGAGAGATGAACATAAAGATTCTCTTGCTTTTAATATAATTGTGACCCGCCACGTCAATATGGTATCACGTCAGAATGAACCAAATGAGCATAAGTGTGTATCAAGTAATAACGGTGAGAATTAGGAAATGTGTTGTTTTGTTTGTTTTTGTTCTGTTTTTTTTTTTTGTTTGTTTGTTTTTTGTTTTTGTTTATTTTTGTTTATTTGTTTTGTTTTTTGTTGTTTTTTTTTTTTGGTTTTTGTTGTTTTTTTTTTTTGGTTTTTTTTTTTTTGTTTTTTTGTTGGTTTTTTTTTTTTTTTGTTGTTTTTTGGTGAGTTTTTTTTTTTTTTTGGGGGGGGGGGGTATTTTTGGATATTTTTTAATTGTTGGGTAGAGGTTCTTTTTTATAACCGATTAATTTTTATTTTAAATTTTTTTGGGAATTATTCGTTCCTTGAGCGACTGCTTGAAATATAATGTAAATTGTGGCCCACAAGAGGTTAAAGACAAAACGACCATAAGTTGGAAGTTTAATTTGGATTCGAAGAAAGTAAACCTACCATTTCCCCAACCGAGGCATTCGTTACAACTCAAATCTTAAAATTAAAGCTAAGAGTAAAATTCTAAGCATTATGTTTGATACGATGAGTCACATTCCAATTGTGTAGACAATACTATAAGAAAATGTATTTTGTACGACTGACAACAGATTATAATGTTTATAATAAGTACTCATTTAAACAAGTACTAAGTACATAGGCCAAGTCCTGGTCATCCGTAGTACTGTAGTTGAGTACGGGTCGAATCATGAATGAGCGGGTGAACAAACAAATAAGAGAGAGGTTCAGAAATCAATGCACATGTTCAATAAACGATTGGATGGATGGACGGAACTTCTCACCTCATTGGGATAGAATGAGTAAGAAATAGAGCTACGGTGTGATGCTTGTGAATGTAAACATTCTTTGGGTGTGAAAGGAAAGTGTTAACAGAATTATCACATATTTTGTTGATCTTATCATTACACTTCCGGTGATTTTTTTTTTTAAGGATGTGGAGAGGGAAAATGATGAGGTAATATCATCATCATCATCATCATCATCATCATCATCATCATCATCATCATCATCATCATCATCACCATCATCATCATCATCATCATCATCATCATCATCATCATCATCATCATCATCATCATCATCATCATCACCATCATCACCATCATCAGCATCATCATCAGCATCATCATCATCATCATCATCATCACCATCATCATCATCATCATCATCATCACCATCATCACCATCATCATCATCATATCATCATCATCATCATCATCATCATCAGCATCATCATCATCATCATCATTATCATCGCTACCACAACCACCACCAGCATCATTATCATCGGCAGCAGTAGCATCAATAGCAGCAGAATTATAGGGTTTTCGAGTTGTCGGAGTGGATAAAGTAACTTTGGTTTGAATTTGAGTTCCCATCGAACCATTCAGTTCCCATCAGTTTTTGCATCTAATCAATTGATGATTCACACATCTGACTCGAGAGGCCATCAGGTTCTCTTAGTTCTTTCTTTACTTATGTGGTCTTGTGGTATGGCACTAGCCTTTGAACCAGAAAGTCCAGGGTTCGAATCTCGCTCTGAGTAGTTGAATCCTTGGAAAAGGCCCTTTACTCACTTTCTCTTACCGTACTCGGGCGTAAAATGAGTATCTGGACTTGACAGCATTATATCTGTCGAAAAAGATATTGTAATGTCGCTGAACATGTGAAGAGTTGCATTTCGCTAGGTACCCCCTGTAATGCCCTTTTGACATGGTAATTGGATAGTGCGCTATATAAATGCTCAAGTTTTAAGTCTAAGCGCAAAGCAGTCTCCAGTTTTCGCGAAAGTTGTTCACATTCTGTCGTTAAATACCACCTGCCATAATTTGACTTCGAGCTCCATCGAATGGCTTTATTGTCCAGTTGTCATTGTTGCTGTTCGCTAGGGTCCAGTTGCACTTTGCGCCATATAAATGCTCAAGTTATTTTAAAGTCTAACCGCAAAGTAGTCTCCAGTTTTGCTGGTTTCATTTTTTACCAGTATTATTAGTATTACTATCTTGTTTTGCTGATTTCACTTACTATTTTCTACTCTTTTTTTTTTCAAAACGCCGACGTAACGCTCGCTAGTAACCGTGGCGGTGTTCCTGTTCTCATCCATAAAAATTAAAGGACCAATGACCCCTTCATAACCAATTGCACACAAAAAGGTCAATTTTTGGTCATGTAAGTCTTTCTGAAATACTTCGTCTGGTTCCTGAGAATCCCAAAATACATAGTTTTTATTGTTCACATAGCCATTAAGGTAGAAATGAGCTTCGTCACAAGTTATCTTCTGCGAATAGATTTCTTTCGTCTTTCCTGAAATGATTTATGATCAATGTCTGCCTTTTCTGGTGTTGTTTGAGTTTTAGGCCCCCCGCCGTGAACTGCTTTCAAGGGTGGTTTTTTTTTGTTTTTTTTTTTTTTTTTTTGGGGGGGGGGGGGGGGGCGGGGGGGATTTGTGTGTGTTTATTTTTGTTTTGTTTTGTTTGTTGTTTTTTTTTTTTGTGTGTGTGTTCACGTTTTGAATTGAACCTTATTTATTAAAGTGGGAATACCACCTCAAAATGGTAGCCTTACTTGGCTCGGTGCTCTATTTTCGCCTGTTCAAATTAAACTCCTTGACAAACGCGCTTTGTGTTAACCTTATGGAATTTGTTCTGTGAAACATTCGCACAACAAAAACTTGCTGATCGCTGTGTTTTTCCATGATAGGTTTGTTGAATAACGATTTTATATACACTTTACGTAATGCCGATGAATGCACTAGCTTCCGTTCAAATTCGAAGCGGATTGGTTATTAAACACGAAAATTATAGAATTTATTTGGGTTTCACGTTTTTTTGTTGGGGGGGGGGGGGAGATCAATCAGTAGTTAGTATGATGCCATCAAATTTTGTAAATTATTGGCGAAAGCCTAAAAGTAAATAAACTTGGAACTTGAACTTGTATTTTAATTTTACTAGTAAAAATCCCGCAATTTCGCGGGGAAAGAACTATTTTCATTCGATATTGCCAGAATCATTTTCTTGATTAGCTTGATTACGATTAGATGCACATTTTAATCGATGTGCTTGTCGTCGGTGCCATGCTTTATTCGCATGATTTTAGTTT
>NC_088367.1:35212940-35217940 GCF_034508935.2 Berghia stephanieae | reverse complement strand
AGATCGGAAGGTCCTGGGTTCGAGCCTCGCTCGGCGCATAGTTGAGTCCTTGGAAAAAGCTCTTTACTCACATTCTCTTACCGGACTCGGGTGTAAAATGAGTATCTCGCCGTTAACAGCGCTGTCTCTGTCCGAAAATTGTAATATTGCCTATGTGCGGCTATGTGGTCTAGTGGTATGACACTCGCTTTCGGATCGGAAGGTCCTGGGTTCGAGCCTCGCGCTCGGCGCATAGTTGAGTCCTTGGAAAAGGCTCTTTACTCACATTCTCTCACCGTACTCAGGTGTTTAAAATGAGTACCTGGCCGTTAACAGCGTTGTCTTTGTTCGAAAAATTGTAATATCGCCTAACAGGCGTCATGTCTCGTCCTACATGTTATATGTTGCTGTTGACCAGGGACCCCTTGTAAAGCGCTTTGAGCACATTTAGTGGATATTGCGCTATATAAGAGCTCGATTTTTTTTTGATTTTTTTTTGTTATTGTTTTTAGCCAGTCATTTTTATGAGTAGTTTTCACAAATTAAATTCAAGTATTAATCAGACTATAAACGTTTAAAGTTACACATAGTTTTGTGTGTGTTGGTAAATTTTATATACGGCTGGTGAATGTTAACCTTAGTTTTTTAACATCAAAAAACTACAGAGCCTAACATAAAAAGTGTTTACATGTGTGCTGTCCTCTGAATATTGTTCACTGTGTTGGACACAACTGAGGGACAGGATAAACACACTTAAAGAGGGAGGAAATGAAATAAAGAAGAGGCTCAACAAATGAGATTAAGCACGCACTGCCTTCACATTCTTCAGAAATATCCATAATGTTATAAACGTGGTATGCATGTCGCATAATGTTAACAGAAACAAAACACACACACACACGCACACACACTCACACATACACACACGCACACACAAACACACACACGCTCCGGGGAATATACACGGGGGGGGGGGGGGGGGGGGGGGGTAGGTGAATAATACGATCCCTCTTTCACCAAGCACTTGGGAGGCTGGGTTTCTTAGATATTGTGGGAGTAGGAGTACATTGCATGAGACTAGCATCCTATACAGCGTGGCACAGCGGTATGCTCTTTGCTTCGTATCTCAAAGGTATCGAGTTCGAATACCTGCAGTGTTCTGTTGTCTTGAGCAATTCGCTCCCATTGCGGAGCTGCACTGCGGCTGAAGCCTGAGTGATTCCAGCCTGCCCGTAGAATAGACCCTAAAGAAAAATGTCCCATTTTGGAAAGTAGTTTTTTTTTTTTATAATGTATTTATAAAAACGATAACGAGCAATTTTGCAGCCTGTTTAAGATTACAAGAACTGTGATAAACGTTGTTCTCAGGGACCAGCCGTTGACTTCATGAGAGAGAGAGAGAGAGAGAGAGAGAGAGAGAGAGAGAGAGAGAGAGAGAGAGAGAGAGAGACGCAGTCAATGGAAATCTTTTCAGCAGGCAAGAATAGGTTACCTGACGCCCCTTTAACCAGGTAACTGCCGTACCCTGGAAAGACAAGACATGTATTAAAACATTGACCCTGGAAAGACAAGACATGTATTAAAACATTGGGCCAAAAAACTAATCCTTCAAAAAATCGGTCGATTTAAATGACACTCATCTTGGCAAAAACTCTCAAAATTGGGACCTCAATTTTGCAGGACGAGTTTCTTGGCCATTTTCTAAAAAAATACATGTCTTTCAAAAGTTCGCAGTTAACTGGTTAAACTAAAGTCACCTTTAGACTTTCAACCGTTGTCTCCCACCTCCAGTCTTGACCTGTCAAGCTATAACATCTATGTAAACTTACTCGAGTGGCAACCTTAATCCCTAGATAAGCATTGTTGATTACTGTTATTACCATCGTTTATTTTCGCATTTAAAGATAGATGCCGAGGATAGATCGTCTAGCTTTAGATTGCTGGATATTGAATGAACTTATTATTGAATGAGGCAATGATAATAATAATAATAATAATAATAATAATAATAATAATAATAATAATAATAATAATAATAATAATAATAATAATAAGAATAATAATAAGAATAATGATATATAATAATAATAATAATAATAATAATATAATAATAATAATAATAATAATAATAATAATAATAATAATTAATAATGATAATAATAATAATAATAATAATAAGAAGAAGAAGAAGAAGAAGAAGAAGAAGAAGAAGAAGAAGAAGAAGAAGATTATTATTATTATTATTATTATTATCATCATCATCATCATCATCATCATCATCATCATCATCATCATCATCATCATCACCATCATTTTTTTATACAAAAATGTTGTCACTTTCGCTTTTTTTTCCTTGACCCCACGCCTCATACGACATTGTTTGGTTTATTTCCCTGGGTGCAAGCAAAGCATACTAAAAAGTAATAAAAAAAAAAATAATGTCTAGAATAAGTAGAAATATGGGGGGGGGGGGGGGGGGGGGGGGGGGGGGGGGGGGGGGGAATTGAAAGACGTGTATTAATTTAATGATGATAATGAGCCGTTAGAGTAACATAAAACTGCTTTTATTGGTAAAAGTGATTTATTGCTTTGAAGAAAATGCAGTCTAGATGCGTTATTATAATATTATGTTATCATCCCTGCAATGTCATCTGGGGTGTGGCTGAAAGGCTAAAGCCACATGTTAAATATAACAAGAATGAAGTTTAAATCTCTTAAACTTAAATTATATTTCAAAAAACAAAATCTCTAAGATCATGATTTCCTGGTTATTGACATTATACCAAATGTGACTCGCCTCGCCATCTCATCTAGTGCATTGTCGAGGCAAACCAGAAGTCAGCATCATCATCAAGCCAACAGCACCACTCAAAATGTTGGACGAGAGATTAAGGTGCTATTACAATTGTTTTCGAAAGAGTTAACGTTGTCACTCTAAGGTCATGGTCAGTGCAGCTGGGCCCATCCTGCAGGCTTTTAACGAAATCGGGTCGAACGAGACGCCGAACGCCGAACCCGAACGGATATAGCCTTCTCACGTGACCATGAACGAGATCTGGATAGTGAAGACTCTCAAGCGGTATGCAGCATCGGATCTAAGGTCACGTGATAGAGGATAGCTTGGGTTGCTGTTGGCTTGTGTTAGGGGAGGGGCAAGGTCAGTGTCATTCAATAGTATATAATTGTGCACGTGACGCTCTATACAGAGAGAAAATTATAAATTGATTACGAGCGAAGGTGGGTGACCCACAAACGATCGAGGTGTTGGGCTTCGGGTAGACCATGATACGAAATCAAAGAGAAAAGGCCGCTGGTACTTGGATGGTGGAAATGGTTGGGGGGTTGGGGGGGGGGGGGGGGGGTAGTGACAATCAGCATGGGATGTATATATTAACATTAATAATATAGGCAATAGATGACCGGGGATGTGTATTGTTTGTGTATTGTTTGTATATGTTTGTGTGTGTGTGTGTTTGTGTGTGTGTGTGTGTGCGCGCGCGTGTGTGTGAAAGAGATTACACAAAAATACCTTTCTCCGGAGCTTCCAAATGTTGTTTTCTTGATTTATATCTCATTTTTCAATTCTCAATGCGACGAGCACACTGATGTATCTCGTGTGGTTCAAAAGCGTTGTTTGTTTTTTTTAATATATATATATATACTGAGAGTCCTCACTAATTAATTCCTGAGCGTTGATATGGTGACGCAACTATTACATACAAGACCTTGCAGTCGAGTCGGCAGGGCTTTTGGGTTACACAATCACTATTTACCCATCGGTCAGCGGTACTCTTTGATGTATACAACACTCACCGCCTTTACGCAAAGCCGCCTGCCCATAAATCAAGAGATGGTCTCCTAACTGTTCACAAGCGAACTGTCAAACGAGCAATCGATGATTGGATAAGAATCTCAAGATCTCATATAATAAGGTAAGTTTTGGAGAGGTGATATCCCCCACCCGTCATCGGACAGAACTTTCATTGCGTTATATCATATAAGCTCCGCCTCCTCTTTCTATTCCGGAGTGACGAGATGAGACGAGAGGACGCGAGAAAAAACTGATCACGTGATCGGTAAGTCGTTCGTTCGGTGTCCGTTCGGTGAGCAACTATAACTCTGTATTCTCTAAGGATGTGCTCCATCGTCTGTTCTGGGCATCCACATGTACACAAGCTAATTTCAGCCAGCCCCCATTTTTTCTTGCTTCCAGCTGTTGTCCCAAATGTGATCAGTATAATTTTTTTTTTCACTTATTATAAGAGTAATTCTCCCAAATAAATCATACTGATATTTGACACCACTTCACGCATACTTCCATTCGATGTATCGGCCCCTGGTTTATTCCAGATGTAAAACTGGCAAGATTGAGATAGTGGTACAGCTTTGTGGTCTTGTGGTGTGACACTCATCTTTCGACCGGTAAGTGCCAGGTTCACCCGCTCTATTTGAGGCGCACAGTTGAGTCCTTGGAAAAGGTATTTTACTCGCATTTTCTTACCTCGCCCAGATGTAAAATGAATGACAGCGTTGTCTCTTTCGAAAACAATTGTAATTGCGCCTTAACGTCTCGTCCAACATGTTGAGTGGTGCTGTTGGCTTGTAATGTACTTTGAGCACATTTAGGGAATATTGCACTCTATGAAGCCCCCTGTCCAATTTTTTATTTGTGACGCCTTGTAACATTGAATAATTTGCTGCTCGGGCTTTCAATGCCTCCGTTCAACTATGTCAAATTTGAGCCAGCATCTCATTGATAAAGCTCCCAGTGCAATCACATAAAAAAAACGATTTTTTAAAATCATTTACACATGTCGCCGATAAGTGCCTGTTCGGGAAAGATAGTAAAGATTTAATATCATTAGTCGGTTGTTGTTATGAGTCTTGTTTTATTTTGTTTCTTTTACTTCGTTTTCTTTATTTATTTTTCTTTTTGATTTGTCTGTGTTTTTGTTTTTGTAGAGGATTTTTATGTCTTTTTTTCCCTCTTTATCCCTTTTCATTATTTGTTGTGTGCTGTT
>NC_088367.1:35205440-35207940 GCF_034508935.2 Berghia stephanieae | reverse complement strand
GTGGATGGTTTGGTTATTTTTGGTTTGTTTTTTGTTTTTTGTTTGTAAGGGTTTTACGGCGCTTGCAACACATTTAAGGTCATATCAGCGCCAGTAAAAAATGAAGTAAATGGGATAGTAAAAAGTTCTAGAATTACAATTAAAGCAACCAGAAAGATGTAAGACAAAGGGGAATTGGTTCAAATAGGAAACAGATGTAGCTTCCAACAGCACACTATCAAAGTACTTAGTTTGAGATCACCTAAGTCTCACCCAGACACAAGCACAGGTCCCCACTAAGAGGGATACACTTAAATGTTTACAAATCATATATATGTATACAAAACATAATACAGTGCATAACAGAGAGATGACTTACAATACAAAAATAGCCTACTATGGGAGGTCGTGAACTCCACCCAGGAAAGTGTTTGGGCTTTATAAGTAATATAAAAATAATAATGAATAAAACTTGTGCTTTTATCTAACGCAATGTACACTAAACTTGCTCAAAGCGCTTTGCAGGGGTTCTCTATCAAACGGCAACACTTCACATGTAGGACAACACATGACTCCTGTTCGGCCATATTACAATTTTTCGGACAGAGACAGCACTGTTAACGGCCCGATACTCATTTTACACCCGAGTATGGTAAGATAATGTGAGTAGAGCTTCCAATGACTCACCATGCACCGTCCAGAGCGGGACCCGAACCCAGGCGGGTGTATTACAACTAGACCACGTAGCTGCACAACTGATGGAATTTTGTGGAATCCTTTGTCCTTTATTTGAACTAGTCCCTTTTCCCTTACTTTTCATTCAGTGCTTTTAACTACAGATCTACACAATAAACTTGGAAGAAAATGAAGAATCCACCTTCTTAACAACATACTCAGACTGCAAGATGTACAGAATATGTTTGTTTTTTCTATTGAACTCTCTTTTTAACCAGTTAACATTCTAGAAAAACACGCATTTAAACATTTAACTGTTAAGTGCAATAATAATACACCGTGCTCACCATAGTGCGGTCATAAGAGTAAAGGCTATAATGCATTGCATTGTTTTTAATGTTTTAAAAATATTATACGGCGCTTGCAACATATTTAGGTCATTTCACCGCCAGTAAAATGGAAAAAAGGGTAGTAAAAAAGTTATAGAATTCCAGTTAAAGCACCAAAGAAAAATTAAGACAAAGGGGAATTGGTTCAAATAAGAAACAGGTGTAGATTCCAAGAGCACGATATCAGTGTATTTAGTTTGAAATCACCTAAAAATCTCATCCAGACACCAGTACAGGATCCTACTAAGAGGATTGTACTCAAGTGTCTACATGTTTAAAACAAAATACACAACTATCAGTACATAAGAGGGATGATTTATGACGAAAAACGTATCACTTCCCAAAGCTAACACTGTACATTTGTCTGTTTCCCCCCAAGGACTCCGGCAAGCGTCGGGGCAAAACCAAGTAATCCCATTCCAGGGCAAAACTGAAAACAACTCAGAAAACAGATATAGGGATATTGATGACACACCAAGTGACCTCCTTCCACTATGGGAGGTCAAAAGACCCCACTCAGATGTATTTCATTGCTTATGAAGGATGCACTAAATACTTACAAAGTACACTATACTACAACAATATTATACAGTATTCGTCTTTTTTTTTTTAATTTTAATTTCTTTCTTTTGTTTCTTTCAAGGGTTTTTCGGCGCTTGGGACACATTTAGGTCATATCAGCACCAGTAAAAAGGAAATGGGATTGTAAAAAGTTCTAGAATTACAATTAAATTATCCAAGAAAAAGGAAGACAAACGGGAATTAGTTCAAGTAGGGTACAGATGTAGATTCCAAGAGTACACTATCAGTGTACTTAGTTTGTAATCACATGAATGTCTCATCCTGACAAGCACGGGTCCCCACTAAAAGGAACACACTCAAATGTTTACAAATCATACATATGTAAAACAAAACAAAGATAATTCAGTGTATAACAGAGAAATAATTTACAAGACAAAAAAGATCACGAACCCCACCCAGATATCAGTATTCAAAATTAATAATGATAATAGAACATAACAGCAACAGAGAGATGATTTACAAGGGAAAAGGCATCATCTCTCAAAAAAAGGTACAATACCTTTGAATGTCTCCCTCCCAGCTAAGGATCTCTGCCAGGACCAGAAAATAAACCGAGCAATCTCAATCCAGGACAAAGACAGAGAGAAATATAGAAAGGGAAAGCATAATATCGGAAGACACAGCAAGTGACCTCCTTACCATCATTGGAGTTCAGAGAATCCCATCTAAGTCTTTCGTTGAGCATCTTGTAACATGACTCTAAGATTCGAATAATGATATACTCGATATTACACAAACAATAATTCTGGAAGATACCTTTAATTTTTCTAGCTAAATACAAACTTAAAAACTCATAGTAATAATATAGAATTTAAAATACAATACATGGCATATGGCACATGGAAATAATATATGTTTATGATTTTATAAAATGC
>NC_088367.1:35192940-35202940 GCF_034508935.2 Berghia stephanieae | reverse complement strand
GCTACCTGAACGTCGTAAAATTAAATAATTCCCTTGTATATTTGTATTACACTTCTTGGCATTTCATGCCTTTCTACTGACCAGTACCATACTTAAATTCAAACCAATGGTACCTCCGTGACCTCTTGCTGCAATGCCTGGCAAGCTATTAAGGAAATCATTTTGACGATTATCTGATAAAAGGAACGAAGTAGACGTCACCCTGCTCTTTATTATTATTTTAAAATAGCCTGTTAGTAATAAGTTCTCCCTTTAATTCTAATAATCAGACTATATACATTAAAGGTTACACAGCGTTCTGTGTGTTGGTATGTTTAATATGGCTGGCGGACGCTGTGAGTATTGTTCCTAAAAGCATAGTATCAATAGATCAATAGTTTGATTCCCAGGCTATTCACAGTCATGACGTCACTTCCCTCGTAATGACGCATGGTAACTTAGTAACTGACTCTAAACTATGGGTAACTTAGTAACTGACTCTAAACTATGGGAACAATGGCGGACGCCCTTATGAAATATTTCTCCGACGAGCATAAAAGTGTATCCAGAGGAGAAAAACATTCTACATATGATCATGTCTTGACTTTTATACATTCTGATCACATGACATATGATAAGTTCTAGCCAGCATGAAGAATAAAAAGTACCGACTTTCTTTGTTTAGAACCACGCTGCTCGCCGTTGCTGGGCGACGTGACATCCAATTATCTTAATCACCTAAAGCGATCTCACACAGATCTGAACATCACTCACACAGGCGATTGAAAAAAATGCAGTGTCGTCAGATGTTGCGATGGAAGTAACCAATAGATTTTTGGCCAATCAAAACATGGAATTCGTGACACACCTTCACACGTGCTCAGACAAATATAGTTGTTAATAAACAATAAAATGAATTTATTCGACCTTTCTCTGATCATTATTATTGTTTTCATACAGCCAAATAGGTGACTAGTTATCACACGATTTCTCAATCATATTATAAACATTTAAATTTAAGTTAACACAGATTTATGTGTTGGTTTTATTCATCAAGCGGTAGAACAGTGTGTATTTTACTTAGATACATACCATCGATAGTAAAACCTGCGTAGTTTGCTATCTTTATCAATCACTGTCATTGTTTACATTATGACGAATGTCCGAGAGGCGTGGTTATCTAAGTGTCTATTCCTTCTCAGTGTGTCAAAATATTATGATAAATACTCACTGACATTGGGACTGACCTATTTATCTGGAATGTCCTTAAGGAATGTTTACCAGGCCTTTTTTTTTTGTTGATTGGAAATGATTAGTCAAGGGGGCGGAACGGATAAATGGCAGGGAATATTCTGATTGATGAATGCCTAATAATGCTCGAACCATAGACACCTACAGGAAGGGAACATAACCACGCCTCAGAGAGGCGCTTTATCAAAAGAACCAACACAGAAAACTATGTGTCCATTTAAAAGTTTAATCTGATCAAAGAAATCGTGTGATTACCAGTCACTCATTTGGCGGTATAAAAACAAGCGCAATGATTGAGGTCGATTTCACTCACGTTATTGTTTATAGATAGTATGCGCTTGGCTAAGAAGCTCATAGCATTGCCATCCGGAAGTATAACGGACCAACACACGAAACTGTGTGTGTCCATGAACGTTTATAGTCAGGTTAATACAGTTCAGTGAGCATTACTCATAAACGCGGATGGCAAAAAACAATAACAAAGACCTGAGTGACGTCATCTTCGTACTATCTATAGATAGTATGCGCTTGGCTCAGAACCTCACAACATTGTCATCCGAAGTATAACGGATCAAACACAAAACTGTAACCTTGAACCTTTATAGTCTGGTTAATACAATTTAGTGAGAATTACTCATAAACGTGGATGGCAACAAACAAAAACAAAGACCCGAGTGACGTCAACTTCATTCTATCTATAAACAACTGAGTATGTTTTTCCAAGCACGTTTGAAGGTGTGTCAAAAATTATATGTTTTGATTGGTCAAAAAGAAGTATGTTTTTTGGGTTTCTTCACTTAATTTTACGATTTCCGTTTCAGTACACTAGCTTATTGGTACGACATGTGGGCTAACAAAACGTTACTTTCTTCTACTAGATGCCACTTATAACCGATTATTCCAAAAATATACAGACAGATACAACTGAACACATGGTGAAATAACAAGAAGACACCGAAGCAAATCTTAATTCTCGTGAATTTGCCTCGCCACAGCTCTGAAAGATCAATTCATATTTATATCTTTCCTTTGCATCGCTCTGATGCGTGTCCAAAATTTCATAATGATAATATTTTATTACTTGTTTAAGACAGTATTTTATTACCCCCGTATTACAATAAAATTCGTGTCTATTATATCTTCTTTACGCTAAACTATTCAAAATGATAATCTAGCTCCTGTTTTATGCAAATGGAGTAGAGCAGTGGCAAAGTAACACATGTGTTTTTATGTTTTTATTTTAGGGGTTTGGCGGCGCTTACAACTCAATTAGATCATTTCAGTGCCAGTAAAAAGAAAAAAAAATTAAACAGTCAAAAAATACACTTGACTGTTGCCCTCCCAGCCAAGAACTACGGCCAGAAATCTCATTCCAAGACAAAGACAGGAAGGAAGTTGGAAAACAGAAAAAGGGGGATAAAAGGCACAGCAAGTGAACCATCCCCCCTCCCCCGCCCCGACCGATTCCTAGTTTCATTTCTTACAGCTTTACTTGTTGGTAGTAAATTCCAAATTCAAATCAGTTGTAATGGTCATAACTCAAACAATTCGGGAATTTAAAGTCTGAGAAAGCAATCCTAACAATAAGTTTATCTGTAGTCATTTTCTTTGTCATGGAATATTTCTTGGTCCGTTAAATAGTATTATCAGTCAGCAGTTCGGATCTGCGGTATCAGACAAGAAGAACTCGGATATGTTGAGAGAACTGAGATATCCTGACAAAAAATATCTTTGCATGCAATTATAAACCCTAGCAACTCTTTTCCAAGTTTTGGTGCAACACTTTTAGATCACACTAACACCTAGTATATAGCGCGATGATACGACATCATCATCATCATCATCATCATCATCATCATCAGCATCATCATCATCATCATCATCATCAGCATCATCATTATCAGCATCATTATTTATTATTGTCATCATTTATAATAATAATAATAATAATAATAATAATAATAATAATAATAATAATAATAATAATAATAATAATAATAATAATAATAATAATGATGATGATGATGATGATGATAATGATGATGATGATGATGATGATGATGATGATGATGATGATGATGATGATGATAATGATTATGATGATAACACCGTCACTAGTTTCATTAAATACAGATACATAGGGGCACCATCGGCAACTGTCCAGCGCCAATATTTTTATCAAATTACAAATAAGGGCATTAATAATCTATGAGATCAAATCATATCAATAATAATAGCGTTTAAATAAAACAACTGGTATTAATTCGCAAGTTTCCTACCTTTTCACAGTATAAAGAATAGTTGTTCGTTTCTTTCTTTTTATGGATTTTACGGCGCTTGAAAAAGTATTAGGGCATTTCAGCGTCAGTAAATAGAGATATGACAGACGAAAACTTGTAAATCTAAAGTTAAAAAGCATCAAAGGAAAAGTCAGACACGGGGAACTGGTTCAAATAGAGGACATACAATTCCACAAGCAATCCACCGAATGGCCTATTTTGACATTCATTACCTATAAGTCCCATCCAAATAAAGAATCTCGTTAAGAAGGCTACACTCAAATGTTTACAAAGTGCAATATATTCAAAACAAATAACTATAATAGTACATTGCTCATTGCCGAGAGATAATTTACAAGAAAAGAAAATAATAACCATCTCTCAAATAAGAAACCAAACATTTTGACTGTTTCGCTCCCGGGACAAGGAGGGAAAGCCGAGCAATCTGAATTCAGAACAAAGACAGGAGCAACATGGAAAGGGGGAAATTATATGGGAGATAGAGGACATCTAAAGTGAACTCTTTGTTCTCCAGAGAAGATAAGAAGATCCTACCATCCAGAAAGAATAGTTGAATGATCATAAATTCCTCCGCATGGGTCAAAACAAAATCACAGTCATTGAATGATATAAAATTGGCAACAGAAGGTCATATCATGATATAAAAAATAGGTAATCCATCGCATCTATCGCATGTTATGTCAGGATGAAACAGATGGAAAATGTGAGTTTTTAATCAAAATAACAAAAATCACGAATTTTTACTCGTTTTACTTTTTTTAAGAAGTTTGAATAATCTACATTTACACCCCTCCATGAAAAATAACATTGTAATTAATATATCAAATTAAATAATTGAATATTTAAATTCGATTTTCTTTCCGTTGGGTTTATCCCGACAGGTTCTTATTTAACAGGTCTAATAATCCAAATGGTTATGGGCGACGTGTAAATACATGCAGGTCTGACACCCAAACCCGTTTACGGGTCTATTTTAACAATGGACAACATAGTGCGTCATTATTATTATTTTTTTTTTTTTTTGAGATTTCCATTACATCAATGAGCCCATAATGAATTGGGTTATCAGACGTCGGCGTTATGTGATGAAATTTCTCAGACCAACGCAATATCTTGTCCATTACAACAATGTTAATTCAAGCCCATAACTGCATTCGGTTTTCAGCCTGTTGAGCCCGTAGGTTCATCCCGGCATATCACCGAACTGAGACGATTGGTTACAAATTGAATGGGGAATATTTTAAGTTACAAGCTGTAAAGATATCACAATTTAAAAAATGATAATAGTGTCACTGTTTTACAATACATAATTAATAATAATAAATAAATGATAGGGTCTATTTGTTGTACACTTAATCCCGATTTGAATAGGCTCTAGGTGATTTGCATTCTTAAAATACATAAATACAAAGAAGGATAAAAACATAACAATTTCAAATGACTTACATAGCAATAGGCAACTCTCTAGAAGAAGGAGATGATTGTTTGTCTTTTTTTCAAAACTTGCCTAGCAGCGTTCTTTTATACAACAAAGCTTTAAATATTTTCTTTAAAAATTTTAACTAAAAATGAGTTACAAAAATCTAATTTGGATAACGCTAAGACATTTATCAGAAGTTCAGATTTGTTCACAGGAAACAATTTTCTAATTTTACTTATTCCTCTTATTTCAATGTTCAAGCAATTGTTGATAAGTTGTTTAACTTGTAATGATATAGGTTGCTGTCGAAAAAGACGCCAAGATGTTTTACATTGGCAGCCGATTCAATTAACAGCGGTTCCAAAATTAATCGTTGGAGTATCAATATGTTTGTGTATGTTGGGCCTAGCATTAATTAAAATCTCGGTTTTATCATCACCCAACAGTAATTTTCTATGATTCCACAAGTCCTTAATTTCAATAAAGCAACATTCATTCCTATTTGTCAATTTGCTTAAATCAATAGCATGTACAGAATCATAAGTTTGAAAGTCATCTGCATAAAAATGATAGGAGAGTCCAATTGTACTTATAGCAGGTGAAAGATTGCATGTACATTATAAACAGGACGGGTCCAAGCACCAAGCCTTAGGGAATCCCAACATTTAGTATCTGGCTGTCTGATTTAACATCATCCACCACGACAGACTGTCTCCGACCAACTAGGCATGGGTTAAACCATTGTAGGGAGGTTCCAGTAATCCCAAACGTTTTTTGACAACATATCACATTGCTTTGAAACATTATCACAAAATTATTAACAAAATGGCTTCGTATTTTAATACATACTTATATTCAATGCCAATATGGACTATTGGAACGAAAAGGTGATTGTGGTAGAAGTAAAATGAAGTACTAGTAGAAGCGGCAGCAATATTAGTAGTAGTTGTTGTACTACTGCTACTACTACTACTACTACTACTACTAGTAGTAGTAGTAGTAGTAGTAGTAGTAGTAGTAGTAGTAGTAGTAGTAGTAGTAGTAGTAGTAATAGTAGTAGTAGTAGTAGTAGTAATAGTAGTAGTAGTAGTAGTAGTAGTAGTAGTAGTAGTAGTAGTAGTAGTAGTAGTAGTAGTAGTAGTAGTAGTAGTAGTACAACTACTGCTGCGAATATTGCTACCGCTTCTGCTACTACTTCACTTTACCTCTACCACAATCACCCTTTTCGTTCCAATAAACCATATTGGCATTGAATATAAGTAGGTATATATAGCAACAATGTTTAATCTTTGAGTTAACATGTAACAAGCAATTGATATTTTATGAACTAGCAAAATGTTTCAATTTCAACACTTACTAATGACATTAATCTACATATTATACTCATATGAGATATTTAAGATTTTAACAAGATTATTATTAATAGTCTAGATTAATTTCTAAAAAAATAAACAGAATCTTCCCATCGGAAGACACTTTCCTGTTTGTTTTGTTGGGGTTTTTTTCTTGTATTTTGTGGTATGACACCCTCCTTCGGACCGGCAGGTCCAGGATTCGAGTCCCGCTCTGGGCAGCGCATAGTTAAGTCCTTGGAAAAGGCTCTTTACTCACAGTCTCTCATCGTGCTCGTGTGTAAAATGAATACCTGGTCGCTAACACCGTTGACTCTACCTGAAAAAAATTGTAATATCGCCTAATAGGCGTCATCTCTCGTTCTATATTATGTTTACTGTTGCTATTGGCAAAGGACCTTTTGTAAAGCGCATTTGAGAACATAATATAGTGCACATTGCGCTATATATAAGCTCAAGTCATACAGAGCCTTACCAAGGATTAACCGTGCTTATTGCGCTTCAAGACAATTCATTCATTTCCCCCAGCGGTTCATATGAAACCAGAGTTCCATCCCAAGCAAGTTAAGTCACCTGTTTAGTGTGCTTTTTTTTAAAACAATAGCAGTCTCTACCTACTTCACGGTTGGTAGTTATTCAAACCTAAGTCGATAGACCAGCATCAACACCTAAAAAGAAAGACGAGCAGGGTTCTTGTTTGTACAAACTTGACCTTTTTTTAGGAATTCAAAACAAAAACAAAAACAAAACAAACAAAAAACCCCCAAATAAATAATGAGTCAAGAGGTATATTCGCAAAAACTTTGGGGGAAATGGTTGCAAAGATATTCTTAAATCTCGACTCCCATTGACCTACAAAAATCGCGAAGGCAATGAAAAAGATAATCAATAAATTTATCAGATCGTAGAGAACAGTTTCGTTAGATTCTATCTACAGGGAATGTACTAGAGTTTAATTGTTCACCAATCTTCCTTCAAACTTTGACGGAGTCCTAAAACCTTTCTAGATAATGAGACGCTTGACTTACGTTTTATACAAAACTTCTGACAAGATAAAAGTAAAATCAAACGGAACGTAACTGAAGTGTTCTTATTTACAGATAACCACTGATATGGGTTCATTGTTGTATTGGAAATACTCTCAAACCAACACAGAATATTATCCATTACAACAATGTTAAGCAGCCTGTCAGAGCCATTAGACCTATGAAGCCAGAGTTTATCCTGGTGTCTACAGCATGAAACAGACAATGGCGATTGTTTGCTACCCTTTGGAAAGAACGTTACTTTATAACAAAGAACCCTCCGCCAGACCCAACGACCCAATCACTGCTGGATGGACAAGGGGCTGAGAAAATAATCTCAACTTCACCGGTGATCAATCTCAGTCCCATTTCGTGTAAAGCGATTGCTCTACCAAGTGAGCTGTCGGGACGGGAACCCCACCGTTTTGAAGAGTTTGATCAGATCATATTTGTATTGTGTTTAAATCATTGTTTTGTAGGGTTACCTTAATATACGCCATAGAGAGTTGAAACCAGTCCTTTGGTGCCAGATGACGGGTCCGGAAAAAAAAATCGACTGAATTCGGGATCAATACCAGTCTCTTTGTTTGCGATCTCTACCTACTTCACGGTTGGTAGTCATTCACACCTAAGTCAATAGACAAGCATCAACACCTAAAAAGAAAGAAGAGCACTCGTGCTCTAACAAGCAAGCAACAGGACACCCCCCCCCCCCCCCCCCCCTCCCTCTTCCCCTCTCCCTCCACTCCAACATTCGTCATACATCCGCCACTTTGGAACAAACCACACCATTTTAAGTGGGTATGGTCGCTCTGGCAATAGTTGAATTCATTCATTATCTAATCAGTGCTCTGCTCCGCATCACAAGTACGTATTTGTAACCGTCGGGAAGAGGTTGGGAAATTTCATTAAAGTATTTTTCAATCGTTCCAAGTATTGGTCTTTAAACCTCAATGCCGAAGTATCTAGAGTGTTATAATATTTCATTTTCTTAAAATCCCTGTAATGATGGAGCATGGCAGTGTTAGGCTTCACATAGGCCATTTGAAATCCGGGTTTGAAGCTCGGTACGATGTGAACACTCCCTACATCCACACACTCCGGCTTTAGGATTGTTTTTGACTTTATGCCGTGGTCAAAAACATCATCCATTCGTTTTAAACTCAACATCCTTCTGGAAGCGAATTGGAAAAGAAACTTCTTCTGATTCAAAGTAAATTCATAGTCTTTCATAGCTAAAAGCTCTTCTACTTCTAAGCGCTTGTCGGCGTAAAAAGCGCATCGAAAAGACCAACCCCCGAATGGTGAATTAGCGTGGATATTACTTGTGTGCCTTGATATAGAATTAAGAACTCTTTGGGAAAGAACATCCTCGCGGAGAGAAGGCATCATGTTGACATTTTCTATAAGACTGCTCCAGTTACGATGTATATGAGGGATGATTATTTCATCCGTATCGGTGACTACGACGTATTTCGAAGCTCCTCTATTTCTGTATATACAGTCGTTAACAGCTAAGATCTGACCGTAGTACCACATCTCCAGATTAGGCAAGCGCCATTGAATTATTGTTGCCAACCCCTTCGATACATAATATCTCAAAATCGCGTCCGTCTGAGTCGACACGCTGAAATTGTAAACCGTAAAGTGCTCAGCTCCGAGTAACCTGTTGAACTCAAATGTCTCGATGAGCTGGCCTGTGAAGTTGTAATTGGAATGAAGAGGAGATAAACAAACTGTGAAATTCCGTATTCTTGGAGCAGGGTAGTGTACCTTGACGTAATTTGTCGGTTTGGCGTTCTCTGGGTCGGTGGTTAAAGATACGAAGTGTGGTTGGGCCGTCATCTTGCGAGGTGGAACAGGGCACTCCATGTAGAATGGACCATACCTTGTTTAAAGGGGGGGGGGGGGGGAGATGAAAAAACAATAAACATATTATGTAGATGTATAAAGCACATTTCTATAGATTGCCCATTATCAATGCGCTAAGCTGTGATCCATCTATTTCTATACCAGGTAGATGGGATTATTCGACACTGCCTAGGGTAAAATACTCATCCACACTTTAGTGGAGTTGGATAAGTAAATAAATAAATAAATGCTTGTCTAAGCCAATTACACAACGCCGGGACCAAGTAAACATCTATTACGACCATACTCTGCTGTTGTGGACGCTTCTCATAAACATTTCATGCATTTTAATCACATCATGACCATCATTCGTTATCATCATGACTACCTCCACCACCACTTTAATCACGACCAATACTATCACCATCACCATTATTATCATCAGATTTGTATCATCATCATCATCATCATCATCATCATCATCATCATCAACACCACCACCACAATCACCGCCATAATCATCAACACCATCATCAACGTCACCATCATCTTCCTCATTTCCTGAGCCCTTTTCGCGAAAGTAACCACTAACAGTTTCCCTTTTTTTAAATCCTTCGTCGACCTCCTACGAGCTTTTTTTTTTCTTTTTGCGCCCGGTTTTCATTGCGCATGAACTCCATTAGATAGTTCCTCGGTTCACAGGTATTATCATTATTATTATTATTATTATTATTATTATTATTATTATTATTATTATTATTATTATTATTATTATTATTATTATTATTATTATTATTATTATTATTATTATTTTATTATCAT
>NC_088367.1:35182940-35187940 GCF_034508935.2 Berghia stephanieae | reverse complement strand
ACAGCAATATTGAGAACAATGTACGACAAGGGTTGGGGAAAGGGGGGGGGTGGGGGGGGGGGGGGGGGGGCGGGCTTGAGGCGAAAACAAAAACTTCACAACGAATCAATTTATCCTGGTTTGAGAGCACACAGAACCTTCATGCAATATGCAATGTTTACACTAGATTTGGATTTGGAATAATATGATTTTATTCTGTGGGGCATGTCTGTTCCTTGAACTTTTATTATTTGATAATCGTAATCCCAAGAACGCGAGATATGGACATCTTCCATTAGCTAATACTTGTCACTTTTTTACGACGAAGCCTTTGCTTGATGACGACTGTAATTTGATTTGTTTGCAGAAACATCAGGTTTGTTTTCTTTCCATACTCTTGTATAAACACACGAAGCTGCAAAAGAAAGAAAAATTTAAACTTAACACATTTTTATAATGCGAATTATACTAGATATATAATATGCTGAGCCCCGGTCTTCGACCGAATCTGCCTCATCCCCCGAGGCTGAGAAAATGAAACGCTACAATCGTAGAGAATCATTCCATCACAAGCTTAGACTGGTGACAAATCAGGGAGCAGGCACTGTGTAAAATAAAGATCGGAAAATGTGTGTAAACACATCACTAGACAAACCAGAGAGAAATATGCAAGGAAAAAAATCATCTCAAAAAAGCAAAACAACAACAAAACAAAAACACCAAAAAAAAAAAAAAAACGCGGAAACGCGTACCTTTAAGAAGAATATAGGAATTAAACAATTTCTTTCTCGATTTACAATGAGGGTGAACACGAGAGGGTTAAATCGTCTCATCGGGTAACCTCTGTGGTGTAACTGTAGCACGCCAGACCGGTAATCTGGATGTCTGAAGTTCGATCCCCAGTCGAGTCTTGATTTTGTGGGGATTATTATTTTCTTGTATTTTTCTCTCTGCTTTGTCTGGACTATTTTCCAGGTTAAACGTAGACGATTGAATCAATTAATATTGAAAATGTATTTATTTATGATGATCATAATTTGATTTTAATACGCCAAAAATCAAGTCAGTTCTCAATTGAATAGGTAAGCCGTGTTATACACTTATTATTACACAGTACACAGTAGCTCATGGCTAATGGTCACTCCCAGTATCATTTTATCAAACCAACGATCTCGCACCGAATACCGAATATGAATCACATCAAACAATAATAAACCAGCTGGTTCGAAGTCGGTAACACCGAAATTTCAATTCAGGTGAACATGTTCGTTTCACCAAACTGACCAAAAGTGTACAGGTTTATGAAATTTTTGCTAAATCTAGATCTCGAAAAAACTATCTGCCTTGAAAACAGAAGATGTCGGTATCACTCGAATCCAAGTAGTAGTCGAATGTGAGAATTGAGAATCGCAATTGTGTTATAGTAAAATAGTCACCACCACTCACTTTTATCGTCGTCTTGCATATTATATCTCCTTTTGGCTCTTGTTCTTGTTGTCTTTCGTCATCAGACAGATAGTATCCCTTTCCCCTGTACACACCCCATGCTCATCAACTACCAACACCTCCCAAACAACGATTTAACATAACAGGATTAACGTTAAAATCGCTCTATCATGGGTCCTAAACACATTCCTCAACAGAAAGAACGTGTCTTAAAAATTTAGTTGCTATCTATTTAGTGATTTGAGAGCCTACTCAAACCACGCGATTCCAATGTCGTAATGCGTCCAAGGCTATAGATGTCGCTGGTCCAAGGCCAATATCATTATATCTATTAGAAGTCAGCTCGATGGTAGTTTATCGCAGATAACATTGTATGTAACATTGCGATTATTTAAAAGGTGAAATATGCAATTCGAATCATGAAAGTTTTGTTGTCGCTGTTGGTTGTTGTTTTTGTTGTGGTGGTGGTGGTGGTGGTTGACGTCGGCGTCCTCTTTGTTGTTGTTGTTGTTGTTGTTGTTGTTGTTGTTGTTGTTGTTGTTGGAAATATAATTATTCGAGGCTCTGATCTGATGATGATCTATTCTTTTTTTTTAAGGGTTGGGAATCAACATTGTTCCATACAGCCAATGTTAAATTTTTATCATAAAGTTCATAGAGCGCAGAATTACTGAATTTTTCATTATTGATATTACGAGTAACTTGCAAACCTTTCTTAAATTACGAGTAATTCCATTGTCCGTTGATTCAAATGGGATTCTTTTGGAATATCTGATGGAGCATAATCATGAGTCCTTAACCTTTGCTATAATTTGACGACTGATGGCTCAAAACATTTGTCTCGATCTACGTGTATATCCACAATACAGTAGTATAATAATTTTTTTAATGTCATAAATCTTGTTAGACCAGTTCGTCCCTTCATACATGTACTATGTTATTTGTATTAATTTGTTTTAATGACATAAGTCGATTGGGATTGTATCTCTAGGGTGCCGAGAGATTTGCTACTTTTCAAAATTGGAAGAAAAAAAATGTAGATATTAAAAGTGAGCATGTGCGTAGATATTTTTATTCAACTACCATTAACATGTGAACACTACGAACATTAGCTTTGATACTACGCATATTGTCTCAGAAAATTGTAATAAATAGGCATGGGTAAAAGTAACCCTGGGTATACTACGGATATAGTCGGTGTTAGGGTTGAGTGAGTTAATAGTACTATAGACTACACCGGCTGCTAGGATGATGTAGGTGCTTTCCTTGACGTCCGCGTCGGAACTATGAATAGCCAAATTGAAGAATCCCATTGCCTCAACATCTAACACGTTGAAATTAAATCCAACTAATTGATACGAATTAAAAGGGTCATTAGATAAGTTGGTCTGTGATTTTTTTTTTTAACATTCAGCATCATCATCATTGCCTTTTTCACCCTGGGTCAGGGTATAGGCCACAGACAAACAGTTTCCATCCTTCTCTATCCCGAGCTAACTTTTTTTTATCTCATCCAGGTCTTACCACTTCTCTGTATATCAGCTTCTTTAATTCTTCTCCATGTTCCTCGTGGCCTTCCCCTTGATCTTCTGCCCTGAGGGTTCCAGTCCAATACTTTCTTTGTTATAGTTGGGTCATTCTTTCTAAGCGTGTGTCCAATCCACCTCCATCGTCTTCTTCCTATTTCCTCTCCCACTGGTTTCTGCTGTGTTCTTTTCCATACTTCTTCATTTTTTATTCTATCCATCCATTTTATTCTGAGTAGCTTACGCATGCACCTGTTTACGAAAATCTGTACCCTCCTTAAACATGCCTGTGATGCGTTCCAAGTTTCGCATCCATACAGTAGGACAGACTTCACGTTTGAGTTGAAAAGTCTTAGCTTTAGTCGAAGGGAGATATCTTTAGTTCTCCAAACTCTGTTCAAAGATGTGAATGCAGCCTGTGCCTTTCCTATTCGTGCTTTCACCTCTGCTCCCGTGCCTCCATCCTTGTCAATTATACTTCCGAGATAGCAGAAAGTGTCTATATCTTCGAGTTCCTGATCTTTTACTTTGATCTGCTCCCTTGGACGCTTACCTATCCTCAAGACCTTTGGCTTTGCAGGGTGAATTCTTAGACGAATTGATTCCGAGAGGCTGTTTATAATTGTGGTTTTTGCTTGCATCTGGTCCTGGATGTGGGACAAAAGAGCTAGATCATCTGCAAAATCCAGCTCTTAAATAAAGCCTTCATACATTGTAAAAAAAAAAGTTGTTTTTTTTTTAAGCGTCCCCTCACTCGGGCAATATGATCGGTCATTTGACGTTTGGGAATTGCTATCTCGCCGACCAACCTCTTGCCAATTTAAATTGCGCGCACCTAAGTACACAAATTATACCAAACCTATTTTGATCGTTGACGGCTCAAAAGATTCGTCTCGATCTATGTTAATTAAAAAAAATATGGTTATAATAAGTAAAATAGATGAGTGTCGACAATATTCAGGATTCTCCACTAGTAATAACAATGATGATGATGATGATGATAATACTACTACTACTACTACTACTACTACTACTACTTCTACTACTACTACTACTACTTCTACTACTACTACTACTACTACTACTACTACTACTACTACTACTACTAGTACTACTACTAGTACTACTAGTACTACTACTACTACTACTACTACTACTACTACTACTAATAATAATAATAATAATAATAATAATAATAATAATAATAATAATAATAATAATAATAATAATAATAATAGTGAATGTGATGCTGCTGCTGCTGCTGCTGCTGCTGATGATGATGATGATGATGATGATGATGATGATGATGATGATGATGATGATGATGATGATGATGATGATCACAAGAACGCATAGGAAAGGAAAGTAAACAAAAGAAGGTAAGTCAGTATCCTTGTTAAGATGGCTTATATTATGACATTTAAAGTAAAATCTACCCTTGGCTCATAAGCCACCACATCGGCATATTTACAGTTAACACGTTCAAGATGAAAGATGTCTTGCAACATTTATCCAAATAAACTCTCTCTCTCTCTCTCTCTCTCTCTCTCTCTCTCTCTCTCTCTCTCTCTCTCTCTCTCTCTCTCTCTCTCTCTCTCTCTCTCTCTCTCTCTCCCTCTCTCTCTCTTCTCTTCTCTCTCTCTCTCTCTCTCTCTCTCTCTCTCTCTCTCTCTCCCACACACACACACTCTCTCTCTCTCTTCTCTCTCTCTCTCACACACACACTCTCTCTCTCTCTCTCTCTCTCTCTCTCTCTCTCTCTTGCTATCTATCTATCTATATATCTATCTATCTGTCTGTCTGTCTATCCATCTCTCTATATCTATCTATCTATCTATCTATCTATCTATCTATCTATCTATCTATCTATCTATCTATCTATCTATCTATCTATCTATCTATCGCCCTTTCACCTCTTCTCTTTATCATTATTTTTATAATTTAAAAAAATAATTTAAAATTGAACTTTTATATAGCGCAATATCCACAAAACGCGCTCAAAGCGCTTTTCAAGAGTCTCTGACCAACAGCAACACGTAACATGTAGAA
>NC_088367.1:35175440-35177940 GCF_034508935.2 Berghia stephanieae | reverse complement strand
GGCAACTTCACCTGGCCGGGGAGAGCGTGACTCTACCGTATGAGCTATCCACGATCCCAAAAAAAGATCGCCTCTAACCCTAGTCTTTTATTAGAGCCTTCTCTTCCTGACTTCTTGAGCACATCCATGGGCCCCGACTTTGTCTCATACGATTTCTATAGAATAATGTATATTTAAAGCAATCTCTAATAAGAACTTGAGCTTTCATATAGCAGCTAGTACACAATCCACTAAAATAAACTCGAGGAGCTTTACAGGGAGTTCCAATCCAACAGTGACAATAAACATGTAGAATGGAACATCACTCTTAAGCCAAGGACCTCGAACATAGCAATCTAGTGTATAGATAGCATTGACCTCGAACTAAAAGAATGTGAATTAAGACTCAACTTAGCGCCGCAAATAACTCGAACCAAGGCTACAAGCCTCCCGCCCCCCCCCCCCCCCCCCCCCCCCCCCCCCCCCCCCCCACCCGGGACAGTAGCACTGATGTAGTAGCACACTCAGTAGTAGCACTGATAGTATGGATTCAATGGGAAATAGCGCTTGTGGCAGGGTTTTAGTGGATAATAGCTCTGCGGCTATGTGGTCTATAATTGGTATGATACTCGCTTTCGGATCGGAAGATCCTGGGTTCGAGCCTCGCTCGGCGCATAGTTGAGTCCTTGGAGAAGGCTCTTTACTCACATTCTCTCACCGTACTCATGTGTAAATAAGTACCCGACCATAAACAGCGTTGTCTCTGTCCGAAAAACAATGTAATATCGCCTAACAGTCGTCATGTTCCGTCCTAAATGTTAAATGTTGCTGTTGACCAGGGACCCCTTGTAAAGCTCTCTGAGCACGTTTTGTGGATATTGCGCTATATAAAAGTTCAAATTTAATTTTAAATTTGTGACACACATTCAAGCATGCTTGGACAAAAATAGTATGGTTGTTTAACAATCAGTAGAACGAAGGAAGTTGACTTCACTCTGCTCTTTGTTATTGCTTTTCGACTGCTATTTGTGTGATAAGCCCTCACATTTCTCAATCAGGGATAGAACGAAGTTGATGTCACTCGGGTCTTTGTTATTGTTTTTTGCCATCCATGTTTATAAGTAATTCTCACTTAACTGTATTAACCAGACTATAAAAGTTCATGGTTACACATTGTTTTGTGTGATGGCCCGTTATACTTCCGGATGGCAATGTTGTGAGTTTCTTAGCCAAGCACATACTATCTATAAACGTTCAAGGTTATAGTTACTGTGATGGTACAATTGATCAAGCGTGTAGAACTAAATGGTTATTTGTTATAGTAAAAAAAAATGCCTTCGTTAAAAATTAAAAATTTCAATCGGACTGGACACCGGGGTCCGAAAAACGACTTCGATACCTAATATACCTAATATTCTACTGCCCGTCTTTTGACAGCTTTATTTGGGATATATATTACTGGTGCACAGCCAGAGAATTAATAAATTTTCAGTACAGCGGGTCAATAAAATATCCACCAGTTCTGCATGTCAAAAACAATATTATCACAACAAATAAAAAAAAGTTGAAACCACAAGAAGGTGTCACTAAACAGTTATAACGAGGCAGCTGATCACCTCGGTGTAAGAACAAGGAACAGTTGAGTATATCGATGAATACTATTATGGATCTTCCTGAAGGTCACTATGCTATAGAGCAGTAAAATTAGGTGCCCCAAACGTAAACAATAACAAGTTGCTCGTGATTTTCGTTAGGGACCGGAATAATTTACGCACAATATAGGTCTCACAATTTTGTAGTTTGAGTTGTAGGCAATACACTTTCAGTATTGAAAATATGTTTACATAAAATCTAACAGTTGCAGAAATAATAATATAAGGCTAAATTATTCTGAAAACCAGGCTCCGAATAATTCTCGTCTTGTTCACATCAGCGCAATAATTTGCTCTGGTCTAAAAATAGATAGACTGTAACTTTTGATAAATTTTACCTTTTGTTCCATAAAATATCCATATCTAGACATTATTTGATGCATGATCGAGTATTTATGAATATGTGTTTCTTTTGCCACCTAACAGCCAAATTTTAAAGGTTATTTTTTTTTCTATAATTTACATTGGAACGTGAGCTGTCAAGACAGGAACATGTGGTTTGCCATGTGCTTCTAGACCTTTGTTTACGTTTGGGGCACCTAATTTTACTGCTCTATATTGTGAACTTAGCGAGAGAATAATAATATTATATACTCGCAAAACAAATCCTCCATTTTACGTAAACACAAAAAGTCCTCATTATAATCGAATGTAAATAAAGAACTGGTGAATTTTTCCAATACGTGCTATGATTACAATTGCCCCCTAACCATCGTTTCAAATAAATCAATTGTAAGGGATCGACTTTTCATAATATAGTGTAAATGTAAGCACCTACCTTTTATTTTTCAACATATTTTACTTATACAATTCCATCTTGAATATAACTCTGTTCGAAATATTACGGGGTGAATTCCTCCAAGTATAAC
>NC_088367.1:35171924-35175340 GCF_034508935.2 Berghia stephanieae | reverse complement strand
TGGCATGAAAAGACAAGATTGCATTTCATTGACACTTCAACCACAAAAGTGAACGCGCAAAATCAGAATAACTTTTAGAACAACAACAAAAGTTCAAGACATCCTTTCACTTTATCCTTTGTTTTTCAACAAGACGGGGCAACTTCCCATAATAGTAACATTACAGCCTTTTAAAATATTAAAAATATTATTGGTTTTGTTTGGCGTATACAAGCCATAACGTTTGCGCTGATAAGGTCCCCCTATTGCTTAAACTAATACATTATATCAAATGTCTAATTTACAATAATACATTCCAACAATACAATGCAGTAATACAGATAAAGACGACAAAAAAATCAAGCGTGTCAGATATAAAGATAACCTAAATACTGTTGTGAACACATATAGATATGTGTCAAGTCTGGGGTTGTTCTATCCGTGTGGCGTAATTGCATATTTATAATTTGTTTTGGTTTCATAGTTTAGAATATAAAACATGTCCGTAATATGTAGAATGGTAGAAATACTCGTAGTTTCATATAAACTCTTTACTAGCAGGTTGGGTTTCAATTGTACACGTCAACATTATTCTCATTATGATCATCATCCTCTTCCTCCTCCTCCTCCTCCCTCTTCATCATCATCATCATCATCATCATCATCATCATCATCATCATCATCATCATCATCATCACCCTCTTTCTGATCCTCCTCCTCCTCTTCCTCATCATCATCATCATCATCATCATAATCAACACCACCACCACAAAGACTATCATCACTAATATCGATAACAGTATCCTCATCACCAGCATAATAATCACATTATCAAGTCTTTTTCATGTTGACATCATTATCAAAACAATGGTCATTTATTATCACCATCTCAATGAGTGCGGAAGTGTGTTTAGGTGAGTATGTCTGTGTGTGCACGTCATTTTGTGTGTGTGTGTGTGTGTGTGTGTGTGTGTGTTAAATTCGTGCTCTGGAATCAGTACAAAACATTTAGTATATAACTTAAAAAGTAACTGGACTATATTCTTTCAATACGCCTTTCATCTCTTTCGTAACATTTTTATTTTTTCCTTGTACGGCAGTCTCGCTTGCTTTTGATCATCGTTCTCCGTACGTTTCTCGCGGGTAGTTATCGAAGGCATTAATATTCCGATCAATAACACTATTATTGACAATGTGAGGAAAGCGTGTCGGTGTCCAAACACACAACATAGCTACAGCACATAACAACAAGAAATGAAGTGAGTATGAAAGTGCCAGAAGACAATAGAGAATAAAAAAATTTCGCGGCGGCGATGGGGGTTCGAACCCGCGATCTTACCGGTACGGCAACTTCACCTGGCCGGGGAGAGCGTGACTCTACCGTATGAGCTATCCACGATCCCAAAAAAAGATCGCCTCTAACCCTAGTCTTTTATTAGAGCCTTCTCTTCCTGACTTCTTGAGCACATCCATGGGCCCCGACTTTGTCTCATACGATTTCTATAGAATAATGTATATTTAAAGCAATCTCTAATAAGAACTTGAGCTTTCATATAGCAGCTAGTACACAATCCACTAAAATAAACTCGAGGAGCTTTACAGGGAGTTCCAATCCAACAGTGACAATAAACATGTAGAATGGAACATCACTCTTAAGCCAAGGACCTCGAACATAGCAATCTAGTGTATAGATAGCATTGACCTCGAACTAAAAGAATGTGAATTAAGACTCAACTTAGCGCCGCAAATAACTCGAACCAAGGCCTACAAGCCCCCCCCCCCCCCCCCCCCCCCCCCCCCCGGGACAGTAGCACTGATGTAGTAGCACACTCAGTAGTAGCACTGATAGTATGGATTCAATGGGAAATAGCGCTTGTGGCAGGGTTTTAGTGGATAATAGCTCTGCGGCTATGTGGTCTATAATTGGTATGATACTCGCTTTCGGATCGGAAGATCCTGGGTTCGAGCCTCGCTCGGCGCATAGTTGAGTCCTTGGAGAAGGCTCTTTACTCACATTCTCTCACCGTACTCATGTGTAAATAAGTACCCGACCATAAACAGCGTTGTCTCTGTCCGAAAAACAATGTAATATCGCCTAACAGTCGTCATGTTCCGTCCTAAATGTTAAATGTTGCTGTTGACCAGGGACCCCTTGTAAAGCTCTCTGAGCACGTTTTGTGGATATTGCGCTATATAAAAGTTCAAATTTAATTTTAAATTTGTGACACACATTCAAGCATGCTTGGACAAAAATAGTATGGTTGTTTAACAATCAGTAGAACGAAGGAAGTTGACTTCACTCTGCTCTTTGTTATTGCTTTTCGACTGCTATTTGTGTGATAAGCCCTCACATTTCTCAATCAGGGATAGAACGAAGTTGATGTCACTCGGGTCTTTGTTATTGTTTTTTGCCATCCATGTTTATAAGTAATTCTCACTTAACTGTATTAACCAGACTATAAAAGTTCATGGTTACACATTGTTTTGTGTGATGGCCCGTTATACTTCCGGATGGCAATGTTGTGAGTTTCTTAGCCAAGCACATACTATCTATAAACGTTCAAGGTTATAGTTACTGTGATGGTACAATTGATCAAGCGTGTAGAACTAAATGGGTTATTTGTTATAGTAAAAAAAAATGCCTTCGTTAAAAATTAAAAATTTCAATCGGACTGGACACCGGGGTCCGAAAAACGACTTCGATACCTAATATACCTAATATTCTACTGCCCGTCTTTTGACAGCTTTATTTGGGATATATATTACTGGTGCACAGCCAGAGAATTAATAAATTTTCAGTACAGCGGGTCAATAAAATATCCACCAGTTCTGCATGTCAAAAACAATATTATCACAACAAATAAAAAAAAGTTGAAACCACAAGAAGGTGTCACTAAACAGTTATAACGAGGCAGCTGATCACCTCGGTGTAAGAACAAGGAACAGTTGAGTATATCGATGAATACTATTATGGATCTTCCTGAAGGTCACTATGCTATAGAGCAGTAAAATTAGGTGCCCCAAACGTAAACAATAACAAGTTGCTCGTGATTTTCGTTAGGGACCGGAATAATTTACGCACAATATAGGTCTCACAATTTTGTAGTTTGAGTTGTAGGCAATACACTTTCAGTATTGAAAATATGTTTACATAAAATCTAACAGTTGCAGAAATAATAATATAAGGCTAAATTATTCTGAAACCAGGCTCCGAATAATTCTCGTCTTGTTCACATCAGCGCAATAATTTGCTCTGGTCTAAAAATAGATAGACTGTAACTTTTGATAAATTTTACCTTTTGTTCCATAAAATATCCATATCTAGACATTATTTGATGCATGATCGAGTATTTATGAATATGTGTTTCTTTTGCCACCTAACAGCCAAATTTTAAAGGTTATTTTTTTTCTATAATTTACATTGGAACGTGAGCTGT
>NC_088367.1:35131924-35169424 GCF_034508935.2 Berghia stephanieae | reverse complement strand
GTGCCATGATTTGAAGAAAAAAAAATTCTATAACAGTGAACACGATTAAGAGGAGAGAGCACATGTTAAAAACTCTCTTTTTTGGAAGAGTGGGGGGAGGGTCGATGGTTTCTACGAGTGGAAAAAACTCACAATAACAAATAATTCATGAAAACAACAATGAAAACAACAAGCCACGACACTGAGATACAAGTCCCGTGTGAAAAGGTCTTTGTAATTATTCTTTGTCCACCATTCAAAGGATTGGATTTGGTAGATAATGCAATCAATATGTGATAAATGTAAATCAAAAGAGAAAAAAAAAACCTACGACAGAAATTACTTACTTTTAGTACTTGTAAAGAAAATCTGCAAATCTTTTTATAATTTGTTTATTGAAATCTGGAATGGCATCTATTTCAGCTTTGTGAATTGACAGAATCATTAACGAATTTAACCGCTCCTCTTTCATTGAATTTCGCAAGAAATGTTTCACTCTTCTAAGGGTGCTAAAACAACGTTCAGGAGGTCAAGAAATACGATGAAAGTGGTTAATGTCACTATAGCCTATAGATGTCCATGATTTGTCAGTGTTTGTTGTATCTGTAAAAAGTAGACAATAAAAACAAAAGAAACGTTGATTTTTCTAAACTAACTGTGAGCCATTCACGTCTGTCATACCATGTCACTGAAAAAGAGCGTTTTCGAGATTTCCACACCTGTGTTAATTCAAAATCAGTTGGTTGGTGAGGAACTGGTCTTTTTATTTCTAATTTGTCATCTAGTGTCAATCTCCCAAACGGTCGGTGAAGTAAAGAGTCAACTTGATTCATTGCAATTCATTGTTTAACAAAACAAAACTTCAAAGTATATCTCAAATAATGGAAATCAGTGGAATACGATTAATGATTGCACAAATAAAAGGTAGATTCAGATCTTAAAGCATCACAAAGAAAAAATCACTCCACTTAAGTACTTAAGAAATAAAAAAAACACACCAAAGTATAACTGTTGACAATCTTCGCTTTCTTTCTCTGACTGACACAAATACACAAGCACAAAAACACATACACACACACACACAAATAAACACTCATACACACGTAACCATCAACTCGGCACTACACACAAGAAAAATGTTGGTAAATTCGTCCACAATACTTCGTTGCAAAGAATTACTTTATTCAATAATCGTGAAAAAGAGGTGGGGGGGGGGGGGGGGGGGGGGGGGGGGGGGTGATATGTCATATCTTTAAGTTTTATGTTGTTTTTCTTTGCTGCTTACAAATAAACTTGACAATGATCAGTGTTTTTGACAGTTAATGGAATATTTTGGATGGCCGAAGTTACCCTAATTATGACCTAAATGGTGCAACATTGGCGCATGCCCCCAGTCCAACGGTGGAGCTCTCAGATCCTGGCACAAGTTGAGGGGTTTTCCGCTATTTGAAGATAGTATAATTCGACCCAGTTTCTCGCTCAATCAGCTGTCGCGATACTAATAATGGATAGAGCATTAACTGGAGCTCGGATTGCTTTGCACCACGGTGTTTGATTTAGTCACTAATTCGCGCAGTGATGTCACCAACACACGAGTCGGCGCAGTGCGTGATTCGGAATCTTGAATAGAGTGGAGACTAAAAAGGCAGTATGTTGTTGGAGAGTTGGCGAAAGACAGTGGAGTTATAATTTCTGTTTTATTTTTAATTAAATTATGCTGTTAATGATTTTTAAAAGATTGGTGCGGTGCCTGGCACCATTCGACCCAATGGCCCCACGCCACTGATAATAATAATAATAATAATAATAATAATAATAATAATAATAATAATAATAATAATAATAATAATAATAATAATAATAATAATAATGATAATAATAATAATAATAAGAATAATAATAATAATAATAATAATAATAATAATATTACTAATAACAACAACAATAATGATAAAATTAATGATAATAATAATAGTTGTAATACTAATAATAATAATAATAATAATAATAATAATAATAATAATAATAATAATAATAATAATAATAATAATAATAATAATAATAATAATAATAATAATAATAATAATAATAAAAATAATACAATTTATAATAATAATAATAATAACAATAATAATAATAATAATAATAATAATAATAATAATAATAATAATAATAATAATAATAATAATAGTAATAATAATAATTGATAAATTAATAACAATTAATAAATATATGGATAAACAAATAGATCACATAATACATATATATATATATATATATATATATATATATATATATATATATATATATATATATATATATATATATAAATAACTCAATAAATATACAATGTTATTAGTGATGATGGCTTTTACATCTTTGCATCCAAACTTTGTCAGAGACAATCAGGGCATTCATGCTTGTAAATTTGGAAAGGATTTATTTTGCTTCTTTGCTTTTTATGTCCATAATCCTTAAACCTCTTACAAATCTGACACGAGGATAACCTAGTTCACTCATATGAAGAATTATAATTTCAGCTCTGAATCCAAGAGCGTCTATTTCTATGCTCAAAGGAAAATTATTTGCATATTTGGTTTGAAATGACTTACTGAGTTGAACATCAAATGGGACAGAAATCTCTATAATTTGACCTATAATTTTTTTCATTCCTTTGTCAATTGTTTAATGTCCGATTGATTGTTATCACGTGATGATTTGTTTCTATCGAAAAAAAAGTGGTCTGATAAAATAGTATTTAATAAAGGAAATGTCGTTTTTATGTATTTTGTCACAATCAATGCCTATGATTCTATTGACTTGGTTTTTGATACATTTGATTAATTTGGGGTTTGTACTTCCATTTACAACTACCGTATCTGGCGGGCAACAGATCCTGTAGCTTTTTGAATGTGAAAATGGATAATTGTAAAGCAGTGCCACGCTGCAAACGTTCTAATTTCATCCGGATACTTATGATTGACCGTGAAACTGGAGAAGATAGCGTGGTTTACTTCTGTGGCTTCTCCAAGTTTTGTTATAAAATAAAATAGGTTTGTTCAGCCAAATGCTCAATTGTTCAGGCTTAGAAATAGTCACATAATCGTGGAATAAATGGACGCACAAAAGGGTAACAACCTCAATAGCTTGCGTTATGCGTTGGAACGTCAACCGCATTCTCCCTAAAAGTTTAGCGAAAAATTAAAGAGTGTTTCATGTTTCATGCGCCAGCGCTTCGTTTCGTGACACCGAAACACTTCCCAGCTTCCGCATTGACTCAAAGCGTTATAGGCAACTGTCAACAATTTGATTTCTATCCCACCTGTGCAACTCAGGTACAATATCTATATCATAGTTTCTTGCCCCCCCCAAAAAAAATTTTGGCTGGTTGATATATATGGCTTAATGTGTTTTATATTAATTTTCACTATGATAAAGGGTTTAAAATGTACCTTTGAAAAGCGTGCATTCCTACCGCACCTGTCTGCTTATTATCCCACCATCAGTCACCAGGTGTAACTTCCTTGTTTCTCAATTAAACATCACATTTTGCTGAGTATCACGAAAATTGGAGTATACGTTGGTATTCTTGGGTGACTATATTTCTTGTATTGGAAATAGAAATACAATTTCGATCTTAGTTAAATGAAAAAAGATAAAGACCACACTTTCCCTACCCGGCGTCTGATACTGGGAGTGATTACGAAGATCTGATGACAGTGATAGTATTCTTTTTATTGAGACTGAGATGGAGAATGGCGTCTCAGAAGAT
This sequence comes from Berghia stephanieae, assembly GCF_034508935.2. Classification (NCBI taxonomy): domain Eukaryota; kingdom Metazoa; phylum Mollusca; class Gastropoda; order Nudibranchia; family Aeolidiidae; genus Berghia; species Berghia stephanieae. The sequence continues at coordinate 35,165,673 of NC_088367.1, read as the reverse complement.
TCATTGCAGTGCGCTTAATGTTGTTTATTATTGTCATGAAGGTTGGGGGATATGTTGACAAACATCGGTGCACTTTAACTGTAATTGAATTCCTGGTCGACCCTGCAACGTCCATCCCCATGATGATGATAATGATATCATTTATTTTAAAAGTGCGCTATGTTGCCATTTTACCTAAAGCAGTTTAAGAACACAAAGATGTTGATATTTTTAAAAGGTCTTGGTTTAGATTTAGAATAGAAAAATGCAGTTCATTTATAATTGGACTCTTATGAAAAACATGAAATAATCATTTGGCCCGCGCTCCCATTTGTTAAAGTCCATTTGTCTTTATGCATAAAAAATGACACTATTCTCAAAATTTGCCCAGAAAAGAATGTTTTTGAGATTGGGGATTTTATTGGGAAGGGGGGGGGGGGGGGGGGGGGCATTTTTTTTTTTTTTTGTTTGGGGGTTTTTTCATGATATCACTCATGTTTTATTGCTGTCATTTTATGTCGCTAAGAAATTAACAGTCAATCATTTTCCTTTCTTTTTTAATCTCTTTTATTTAAAAAAATTTTTTTAACTCGTATGGATATTTGTTGTTTTATTGGTTTTTAACAAATGTTTTTTACCTTTGTAATTAAAGTGTTGTTTTTTAAAAACAACTTTAGTATCAGGTTATCATAGTATCATTAACTATATTAACTTTGTGAATATGAAAGCATTAATAATGAAGTGACTTTTTGACGTGCAACATCGACAGTAACACTCAGACTAACTGAGTCAATCAGTTATATGAAGCAGATGAACACTGGCCATCATTGTAGCCCGAGTCACATCACAGTTTTATATATAATGTATAGAGTTCTTGGTGACAATGATCAAGTCTGAAATTTTAGCAGGTAGATATGGGAAAAATAATGACTTGAATATTATTCAGTTTTGTCATTAAAAGCTTAATGATATTTTTCTATTTCTTCAGACTAAGACAAAGATGGATTTCTTGAAGATTCTTCTTCACGTATTTAATATTATATTCACAGTAAGTTCACAAGTTATAATCAGAAAAATCTTAAAGAGTTTATGTTTGGAAAACAAGGAGGGTGGAAGTGAAAATGGTTTACTTCTTGTTTGCATGACGTGACATTTACTGAGTATCCAGTCTGGGATCAAGACTCACTTCAACTTTCATTATGTGTTCATTATATCGTCACTGGTTACCAGTTCTATCAATTAGTTCTATTACAAGACACTTGTTTTCAATAACTTTATGTGATAACAAAGACATAGAAAAACTTTTTTTTTTACATATATTGCAATTCAAATGTTTCAAAATATATGAATATTGAATTATTATTATTAATAACATTACAGTCAAAATTTTGAGTCTTGTGCAGAATTCATTGCAGTTGTAAGGTACACGTGAAGTCAGCACTCATGGCCTGCCTAAAAGGATTTACGACTTACAGATAAGTAATGGAAACTGGTCAAAGGAATTCATTAAAAATTTCTTGGAAAAACATTTTTTTTTTTAATGGAGAGGGAGAATGAAAAACCAAATAATAAAAAACACACATCCCTATAACAGTATGATACCAGTGTTTTCTTAAGTGGAAGATTTGTTTACTCAAATAACAATAATAACAGAGTGAAGTTACTATATTTTTGTTAAATAGCAAAGTCACAATCTTAGTACCAGGACGACTGTTACCCAATAAGTTCTACTTGGGATGAAAGAATGGTACATTATATTTTAACACCATGGGCTCAAACTAGTATTAATCTTGTAGAATGATAGACCTTAAACAACTAACATGATAAAAACGTGCATGATATCCCATTAGTTACTTTTTGAAACCATTTATTAGATTACTATTTTAAAATTCCTGTCAGTTATGCAAAACATGATATATGGATTTGTCAATAAAAGAGTAAACATGAAGTAAATTTCTTTAACAAAAGAAAAAAAGAGAGAATAGTTAAGATGATCAGGGAAAATGCAAGTCAAAGCTAGTATGAGGAAACCTCTTCATCTTTAATTATGGAAAACTCTTTTCCTATTTTCTTTAAATGATATTGCGGTCTGAATTTTTAAATAGAATACGCTTCAAAATAACTTGAAATGGGAAAGAGGAAGAAGAACACAAATATTCAACACCTTATGTTCTGTTTTAAAAGCAAGGAACATACATTAAATAGTTTGTTATATCAGCAAAGTAAAGATGCCAGGACCTCCAACCCTTATTTTTGTTTTACAACAACTTAATGATTTGTATCAGTGAAGTAGCACCGCATCATGTTTGTTGATATAACAGTTTGAATTTTGTTTTTTTCAGGTTTTTTCAAAATATGTTTTTAAATGCCCTGCATTCTAGTTCTGGGATGAAATGTGACTCATCGTCTTTAAACAGTATTATGTCAGGATGAACCTGATGCCAAATACTCCAAAATAAAATCCCAATTTTGAGTTTAACTCATACAATTTGAATTTAATTTAGTGTCTTCTTTGGAGGATTGAATGTTGTTTCTTAAATTATTTTTTTAAAACGAATTTCTGAATTGACCATTTTGGCATTGATATAAAATTCAATTTTCCCAATTAGTTCATACGGACATGATACCAAATCTATGCTGTGGGTAATAGTGTCAAATGGTGGTCGTATAGCAGCAAGTCTCTGGATGGTGCTTCAATTCATTACCCTTCCTTGTTTGTATTTCAGCTGGCTGGGTTAGTGATGATGTCCATTGGAATATGGACAGCTGTGGACAAGATTTACATCTCATCCATCGTCGGTGACACATTGTTTAGCTCAGCATCATACTTGGCCATTGTGGTGGGCATTATCACTGTATTTTTCAGCATCATGGGAATTTACGCTACAGCCAAGGAACATCTAAATTTATTGTTTGTAGTAAGTTGTCTTAGATTTCAATTTGAATATAAGGTGTACTCAGTTGTTTTTACTATAGACAGGTACTGGAATTAATGGTGTTGAGATGGAACTGGAATGTGATACAGAGTTATCTCTGATTCTGACTCAGTATGTTACTAAACATCTCTATGCTTTATTATGTTGAGGTGCATCCCATCATGCGAAAAATTAAACTCAAGTTCAACGCTATAAAAATACATCCCATGGATACATCTCTTATTCTTCATCCTTACTAATGTTCTGCTTTTCGTGATACTATGTGAACTTAGAACAAGATATGTGTGTGACTGTTGTGGTGATTTTGTAGTTGAATGAATGAACTTGTGTGATACCAAATAAACTATTGTAAAGCACCTCTGAGCACTATTTGTGGATATTGGTGCTATATCAAATAAAATAATTATGATAATAATATTACCCAAAAAAATTTTCTTGGTATATCTGTGGGTGTGTATGTGTTTGTTTTTAGTTAAGGCTTCTCTTTTAACAGTAAAAGTAAAGTTGCATGCTAAACTTATTGTTACTGACACCTATCTTTTTCCTTTAGTTTTTCGGATGTCTCTGTTTGGCAGCCATATTGATGTTAGTTGGTGGCATTATAGCTGTTGTCTTCAAAAGCGAGGTGAGTGTCTTGAAATCATTCACAGATTGTTTTTTAGTAATGTTTGTCTTGGGGTTTGTTTTTTTTGTTTGTTATGTAATTAATTTAATCAATACATTTATACACTGCTCATGTTCGACTTGAATTGAGATATCTTGAAAGAAATTATACATTAGGAGTGAGATGGCTGAGTGGAAAGGCATTGTAATGACACTTAGAGGACACAGGTTTCAACTCTTTCGTCTTATCTTATTTTTTCCATGTGCAATAAATTTAGTCCTATTGCTTACTTTGCAATGCTGCACTGTGGCTAATGGTGAATTCCTGGGTTATCTCTGTCTTTTATTGAAGGTTGACATTAAAGACAAATTTCTTCTAGGGACAGATGATAAAAGAAAATAGTCCTTCAGGGCCTGTAACGGTCTTGGATAGGACACTAGTCTATCTCAAAGTACTCTCTGGCAGATCTAAAAGCCCCAGCAACTCAACGTCTGCTGAGTGGACAGGGAGGTCGGAAAAAAAATATCGACTTCATCTGGGATTGATCTCGCATATGAAGTGAGTACTCAACTAATTGATGAAAGGTGAAATTTTTTTGTTTGTGTTTTTTTTTTTTTTTTTAAATTTTGTTTTGAATAATTTGTTTGATTGTAATCAATGATTTGTCGCCCTACAGATAGAAGGGACAATGGTTGGGGAAATGAGAAAGACACTGATTGAGGGTTATGGCCAGGATGCTGATGTTACAGATGCATGGGACAGAGTTCAGAGTGATGTAAGTAATATTATTATGATACCGCCATAGTCAAGATAAATATCTTAAAAAGTGTGTATGAAACAGTACCGACAATGCATGAAAAAAATATACAAGGAGAATAAACACCATCCCAAAAAAAAATCTTTCTCGACTGGGGATCGAATCTCAGACCTCCTGATTACCATTCAGCGTGCTACAATTACACCACAGAAGACTGATTTTTGGGGATGGTTTTTTTTTTCATGTATTTTTTATTCTTACGTTGTTTCATACACACTTTTTCAGATCTTTATCTTACACCAGTGCCTGCTCCCTAATTTCTCAATTTGATATCCCCTTGGTCAAGAGAAACAATTATTTCTCTTGACTCCTTACTTATGGGGAAACCATATCATTTTTTGTAAATTAAATTAGAATTGGTGTGTTACAATTATTCACATTACTACTACTACTACTACTACTACTACTACTACTACTACTACTACTACTACTACTACTACTACTATTACTACTACCACTACTACTACTACCACTACAACTAATACTACTACTACTGATACTACTACTAGTACAGTCCACTCCGGATAATCGCAACACCTTGGGATCAGCGAAAATGTTGCGACTAACCGAAGTTGCAATTAACCGAAGTTGAGTTTCCTGTCCACTATAGCAACATTTTACACTAATATGGTAAACTCCAACCAGTTGTTGTAAACATTGTTCTTGCTCCACTACAGACTGAGCAATTTGATGGAAATAAAAACTATATGGCAGCCCTGTATTGACTTTGTCAAGCAAGAGCAGCTTTGATGCAAGTCGATATCTTTTTCAGATTTCACTCTTTTGTTCTCAATATTTGTAAGAGTCAAAGAGATTAGTCATCATGAGGGACAGTAAGCTCTCACCAAACTCATTGGTCACAATGCACAGTTGTCAATCCCAAAACAAAGGATATTTCCCAGTCTCTCTTTACAACTGGCATTGTTTACCTGTTGTCAAGACTATGCCCACCCCCCTCGCCTCCTATTTAATGGCCGCAGATGACATCACAAACCCATGCCCATACTTCAAAGTCTCACCCTCTTTTGTCTGTAATAGAGTGGTGACACACTACTAAAGTGCATTAAATCCCTCTCACTCTCGATTCTTCAACCTGTCACAATTTCATCCATAATAAAATTTAATCATATTTTGTTTGCTTGATTTATTGAATTTGCCTCTTTTTGAGGGTGAAAATTTGTTGCGATTAATCGAAGTTTGTTGCAATTAACCAGTGACTTTTATCTTCTACTACTATTACTATTACTACTTCTATTACTACCACTACTACTATTATTACTACTACTACTACTTCTACTACTTCTACTACTACTACTACTACTACTACTACTACTACTACTACTACTGAGGCCATGTGGTCTAGTGGTATGACACTCTTTTGGGTTGGAAGGTCCTGGGTTTGAGCCTCACTCGGCGCATAGTTAAGTCCTTGGAAAAGGCCCTTTGATAATAATGATAATATATACTTTATTCTTTTTAAAAAATGGTTATTCGTTTACAGACGTGGCATGCATAAAATTGTATAAACACAAAGTTGAGAATCTATGGCGACAATGTATACATATATATATATGCAAATGTACAAACATGTAAAAATATACAACCAAGAACCAATGGCAACACCTTATATATTAATTTAATAAACTCAGGTGTAAAATGGGTACCTGGCCACTAACAGCATTGTCTTTGTCGGAACAAATTGTAATATTGCCTAACAGGCGTCATACATCATTCTACTTGTTACGTTTTGCTGTTGGTCAGGGACCCTTTGTAAAGTGCTTTGAGCATGTTTAATGGATATTGCGCCATGTAAAAGCTATGGTTCAAGTTTTACTGCTACTACTATGTACTTCTATTACTACTACTACTACTACTACTACTACTACTACTACTACTACTACTACTACTACTACTACTACCACTACTACTACTACTACTATTATTATTATTATTACCACTACACCTACCAATACTACTGGTACTACTGCTACTACTATTATTACTACTACTGCAACTACTACTTCTTCTTCTACCACTACTACTACTACTACTACTACTACTACTACTACTACTACTACTACTACTACTACTACTACTACTTATACTACTACTACTACTAATACTACTACTACTGTCGTTATGTATGTAATACTGGTACTCCTGTCAAGAGTATTCAAATTTTTGCCATCAAACTGTATTCTCTTTTATTTGTCTGTTTTGAGAATTTTAAATATTTAAATATATTTTTTCCCCTCTCATGTAATCAAACCAGATGAGGTGTTGTGCTATCAGTGAGACATTGGTTGAAGGGGGTTCATCAGACTATTCTGGTCCTTATGTAGATGGGACAATACCAGATGCAAATGAATTGCAGTACCAAGACTCATGGCCCATTTATAAAAGAACAGATTGGTTTAACCGGCAAAAAAGTCAGTATTTTTAATTAATTTGTCTCTTGGGGTAACAAGGGATACAAGAACCTTGGTTCCTATGTCTTGTTAAGGGGTAGAGGATTGAGGGGGGGGGGGGGGGGGTGACAGATATAATTGCTTTTGGAAGAACATTGATCATGGTGAAAGTTGGAACTGCATTATATGAATATGCGTATGTGTGATGGCTGGCAAAACTAAACAGAGGCTGGAAATATTTGAATCCTGGATATTGGTGTATTAATATCTATTTTGTTATTGACACTCCAATCTTCACCATTCCTATCGCAAGTATGTAGGCAGAGTCTCCTATCCTTCCACTTTTCCACCTTTTCTGCTTAAATGGTCTACATTCCACTATTCCTCATTCAAGGCAAAAATTATGCGTTTCATTAGAGGGAATTTTTTAAAAATCATATCAGTAAAAATTGTTTAAAAAGTGTGAATTGTGGTCTATTTCGTCATCCTCTATGGTCAATCACTTTGTGTGTGTCTGATTAGTCAAATTTTATGCAGTTGATGTCAGATAATATTATATTTAGGGATGGTCGATGACCAAGGTATTATTATGTTGACTCCAACATGTGGGATAAGACCGAGGTATTATTATATATGGGCTCCAATTGGTAGTATTATTGAGTTAAGCCAGCTACTACTACTATCCCTATTTAATTTTGGCATTGTGTATTTGTGTGTTTGACAGGGTGTGTGTTGGGGTGGAGTAGGGGGTCCTGTCAAGGCTAAATCCATCCATTCAATGCTTTGATTTGAGATTGCCAGGGCCTTTGTCCTCTCTTATTATTTGATTCCCTTTTTAGTCTCTAATCAACCTGTAAATTTTACACATTTTATAAAGCATTATTGGAGTACTTTCGGATTGTCTTACATTATCTGATGCAAAGCATGTCATAGTCAATTACAGTAAGTTGATTATGCTTTTTGGTCTCAAATTCCACTTTTTTTCTGATTCTTATTTGGGGGAAGGAGCCTGTCTGTAAGGATTGTTGATTTTTATACCAAATCACTACAAATTAACAAATTTACAAACCATTAAATGGGCAAAATTAGAAGATCTCAATGAAAAATACCACAAAATATAAATGAGCTCTGGACCCTTTTTTAATGAAACCAAACAATAGATAATATAAGATTCTTACAACTTGCGCAATGTAATTCCAGACATGTACCCAATCGCTGCATGATCCCGCTCCTGCAAGTAATACTCGCATGAAACGATTTTTCATTTTTTAAAAATATAATCCTAGTAAAATTTAACTTTTCATAAAATCTAACGTTACAAATTATTATTCTAAACTTGATATAATTATGCATTACTATATAAAGGGAGGGTAGAATAATGGTGCTTTTTTTCATTTTATTGTTTATTGTTTGCTGGGATAGGCATTGAATCAGAAACGTTAATGTTGTGTATTGTTTTTCGTCAAAGCTTTCTAATTTTACCCATAATTTGTACTTTAACTATCGCATACTTTAGGCATCATCCTACTATTCTTAAATTTTACAAACGATCATGACTAAATCTTGAAATCTCAGCTTAGCAGTTTGTCAGCTGTCAGTGAACAGCTTCTGTCATTGACAAAGTTGAAACAATTTAACATTTGTTATTCTTTCTTTTTCAGTCCTCAGTCAATTGATTCTTCTTTTTTTTTTTTTTGTTCAATCATTCAACTTCCACGTCCATCTTTCATAGATTTACCTAAAGATAGCAAGAAATATGTGCCCAAGTCTTGTTGTGTGTATGACTCTGGTGAATACAAAAGTCTAACATATTGTCAGAACTTTGCCAGCGGCCCTCCCACTACGTACCAGAATATGTGGACCAACAATCATCTGTATTATGATGTAAGTAGTCAATCTTGTAGTCTGTGTTCTTAATAAAGCAGTTGACAGTCTTAGCAGCAGAACTGCCCCTTTTGCAGAATTAATCATTATGACCTATGTAGGTGTTAGACATTTAGACATGAAAGGCAATATGGAAACATTTAATGTTATATTTATAAATTCAACCTCAATGCAACAGAAACATGAGCAACTTCTGGCACATCATGGCTTAGCAGGACTATTGAGATGGAAATGAACGGAGATTGTTCTTGTGCAACCTTTTGTACATAGTTTATTTTGGGGTCTTTGTTTTATGTTACTTTTTATTTTTGTTTTCTTTCAAGGGTTGTTACAACAAAGCAAAGACCAAGATGTTGGACCATGCTGACATCCTGGTGGCTCTTGGATTTGTCTTTGCCTTCATTATGGTATGTCCTTCTAGCAGGATATTATTTGCATGGAATGTCAGACATTAGCAAAAAGTGTATTCAAAGTGTTCAGAAATGGATGAATGAAAACACTGAAACTGTGTTGTATGTGGAGAACAAAACGTGGAAAAGTGAATCAGATTGTAGCTGGTAGATGCTTTCATTCAAATTGTTGACAAATAAAAAACATGAGAGAAATTCTTCGACTCTTGAGCAAAAGATTAATATTTGATTTAATCTCTCTTTTTCCAATTGAGAAAGATTGCTTTCATTCAGCAGTTCATATCTGAAGATGCGACCAAGCAGTCCATTGTGTCCTGCATGCTACCATTACTAGATTATATTGTAATGCTCTGTTATTTGGTGTTTTGTAGCATAATCTGAAACGTATGCAGGCTGTCCAGAACAGCACTGCCAGACTAACATTCATAGGCGCAGATGTGATTCTGCCAGACTTCTGCTTCAGGAACTGCACTGGCTCCGTTTTAAGAAAAGTATTAAATTAAAACAAAAGACATGAGCATTTATATAGTGCAATATCCACGAAATTTGTTTAAAGCGCATTGCAGAGGATCCCTTAGCCAACAGCAACACCTGGAAGGTGATACCCCATTTTTTTTCCAACAGGGACAAACATTTTAACAGCCTGGTACTCTTTTTACACCTATTTCAAAGACTCAACTATGCCCTTCTCAGAGCAATGCTCACTCTCAGAACCTTCCAATCCACGGGCGAGTGTTATACTGCAACACCACTTAGCCACACAATAAAGCTTGTTGGACAGCCCACCGCTTAATGGAGACGAAATTTGACAATGGCCGTGAGATAGCTTTTTCATTGTCTCCAAATTAAAACAATGGCTCATAGAATGCAAATTTGTCTTATGGTACAGTCAGCCAAATGTATGGTCGTACCTTTCATCACAGAGGTGTTAACAGTAGACTTTAGCTGTATCCCCAGTAGGTGTCTATCACGACTGCCAATCAGGTGTGTCATCAAACTGTGTGTCATAGTCATCACAGAGATGTGAAAAATAGAATTTACCCGTCTTCCTTGCCAGTGTCATCGACTGCCATTGTTACGCACATGGTCATGGGTCAATGACCAATGGTGCGATGGGTAAGGAGTGATAGCTTCGTTTGTTCAAGGCTGTCACCCCCAAATGGTTTGTTTGTACAATGAGACAAATGGGTAGACAGATCATTCTTAATCCATTGATTACTTATGCAACTGTTATGAGTGGCATATTCGTTAATTATTTTGTGCAAGTTAGATTCTGTCTCTCATCGTTAGATCAAATTAGTAATAAAGTGGCTGGTGAAGTAACCCAAATTAGACGTCAAACAAGTCTCCCTGATTACTATATGCACTATGATAAATCTGAAAAAATTGCCCAATTTTATGTCTGCAGCTTTATTGGGACGCCGCTTAATTGTCAGGAACCAAGCCATCCCAATAAACCGGCTTGGACTGTATTATTATTATTATTATGGTTATTATTTGTAACCCGAGGGACTCAATGGATATTTTTTTAAGCTTTCAGTCAGTATCATTTTATAAATGGCTAAATTCTTTTTTTCAAAATATTTCTCATCCCACAGATTGGTGGCATTGTAGTGACCTTTTTTGTGATACGGCGTATCTACAATGAGAAGGAAGGTGATGCCAAGAGAAGGCGAGAACCTGATAATCTGTAAAGCTGTTTGGGGGAATAGTTGTAGTTTATACTTATGGTAAATTGCCATAAGAGTAGAAGCATTTAATTTTTAGGTGTTTTTATTTAAAGGTCTATTGTTTCTGCTCTGAACAAAAATGCAGAGTTTATGGAAAAAATAGATAATATAAGTGTGTGCAGATTGTACATCTGTATTTTTTTTTAATATATTTTTTCAAGCTTATTAATCATTGCATAAATATCATCAGTAATATTGCTACTATAATTTTTGTTGATGTTATCATTTTTATGTTTATTATTAATAATAATAACAATAAAATTCTAATACCAGATATTTTTTTCTCCCTTAAATGAAGTGTCGCCATGTTTACATGACTTGCTTATGTGATTTTCTTGCCCCATTCTCTACTTTTAAAAAGTTTTATAAAAATCTCAGTCAATCATTGTATTTTGTTTAGATTTGTTTTGTTTGTTTTTTAAATAGGAAAATCAAAATACTCCATAATAACCATAGAGTTGTTAATTCTCATTTTATCGCAGGATTTTTCAATCAAAATGATCCAGAATAACACTGTATTTATTTGTAGTATATTCCATTACAAATTTTCAGAACACCAAAAACCATGATACCAACGGTTCTTTGTGATAATACTAATAGTGTACATTTGTATAGAACCAACATCTCATGCAACATGAGGCATTTTCCAAAAATAAATTTAAGAAAAAAATGAAAAAAATTATATGTATATATATATATATATATATATATATATATATATATATATATATATATATATATATATATATGTATATATATATCATTAGACAATTATCATAGCTATTAGATTTAGATGGAGTCATGTTCCAATATTTAAAATGCAATTAACATTGAAATACATGCAATGTTATAAATATATATCCAAAAAATATTTTAAAATATAAAAACAAAAAAATTATTATAATTTTTGCACGTGTGGTCTCTCCACTGCCATACAACTATAATTTGCTCTCGTACTCGTAGGTTTCATATGATTACAGTCATGATTATGTGATGTTTTCAAAGTTTTAAAAATTTATAATATTTCAAAATTATTTTAAAGAAGAAAAAAAAGTGATAACTTTGATACAAAAACATATATTTACTTCATTGTGAAAAGTATGTTTGTGTTCTTTAAAGAGATGCATTGTAAAATGTAGTTTGAGTTTTGGCATTAGATCTTTAATTTAGTGTGTACATTATGGCACAATAAAAAGCGCATCCTTAAAAAGATGAATTAACCAAAATCAACTATGGCCAAAGTCATATGCTACATCTTAAAAGTCTAACTGGTTGGGTAACAGAATGATGAAAAAGTGTCTCAGCCAAACATTTCAACAAAAAACCCCAAGTGTATATGTGAAAATTGGAATTTGTAACAGGAAAATTGATAGCTGCACAAATTTCCATAAAAATGATTTTAAAATGGTAGGTTTCTGTTATTGCGTGCCATGTAGGTTGCTTTAAAGATACAAATCACAAACTGCACTACGCCTTTGACCATAGATAAATTTTTGAAATCTCAAATTTCAATGATGCTGTCCTAAAATGTAGAAAATTATTTTTACGATGGGCCTTTTTGTTGTGTAAGGGCGGTAGTTTATTGCATGAATTCGTTATACAGAATTAGTTATCAGTGAAGGTATTACGTTTATTTGTCTGAAGCTGTGTTCAATGCTTTGTCCTTCTACTAACAACTGTTAATTTAAATGGAGTGATATGTATGTTTCATGATTATTTTCTTCAAAATGAATAACAAGGAATATGGGCAAACTACAGGGATGAATAGACACATATTATGTATGACTTAAATTGTGTTCCCGTTTTTTTTTTTTTTTGTTTTTTTTTCTCAGTAGTCATTCCTAACTACAGTCCACTCCAGATAATCGCAACACCTTGGGATCTGCGAAAATGTTGCGATTAAAGTTGAGCATTAAGTTGAGTTTCCTGTCCACTATTGCAACATTTTCTCAGTCTTCATGTTATTTTTTTCCAAGCTGTGATATCTTTGACCGATTTCAGATAAAATGATGAGACGTTGTTTTCACCATTGCTTGTAAGTTTTTATGGCAATTTTGATTCAACCACTAGTTAGTTTCATACCATTTATGGTAAACTCAAACCAGTCATTGTAAACACTGTTCTTTGTCCACCACAGACTGATTTTTTGATTGAAGCAAAATCCATATGGCAGCCTTGTTTAGATTTTGAAAGCAAAATCAGCTTTGATGCATGCCAATATCTTATTTGGATTGGATTAACTTTCACTCTTTTGTTCTCAATATTTGTCAGAGTCAAAGAGATTAGCCGTGATGAGAGACAATAAGTTCTCATCAAACCCATTAGTCACAATATATAGTTGTCAATCCCAAAACAAAGGATATTGCTGTTTCTCCTTACAACTGCCATTTTGTTTGACAGATTTCTTGAATTTGCCACTTTTTGAGGCTGAAAATTTGTTACTATTAACCAAAGTTTGTTGCAATTAACTAGTGACTTTTATAAAGAATTAATTCCATTTCTTGGGAAATGTTGCAACTAACCAAAAGTTGCGATTATCCTGAGTGTACTGTACTGCTTTTTCCTCATGGAATACTGACTATAAACAAAGAAGAGTAAGAACGGACCACCAACTTTAAACTTAAATGTTTAATTTGACAATCAGCAATCAATATTTTCTTGCTGCTTTAATTAATTAAAATTTAACGTGAACCCAAACTTTTTAGGCTCTCTTTGAATTATGTGGGATCCACCATATTTTGAGCTTCATCAGAGATAGGAAATTGTCATGATAAAGATAAAAATTGACCTCTTTGGTCTTTTGTTTATTACTAGTGATCTTTAATGTCTGTGGATGAGAAGTTTAGGAGTCTGAATTTCCTAATTCCAGCCAGTCTTATCAATGCTTGATAATGCCTACATTTAAAAGAAAAGTAATGAAAGAGTAGAATAGAAACATCAATTTAATTCACAGAGACAAATGCTGTTTCACCTTTGTCAACTATATAGGCGATGGATTAAGACATTGAAGCTGAATGTGAGATAAGAAGATGATGTTATTAAGACCTTAAAAGCTTTTATTCAATTTTTTCTTTCTTTTTTTTATTTTGCATTCAGTAACATTTTGACTTTGTTCATTTTTCTTTATTCCATATTTATAACTCATATCATGCTATATTTTATCTAAATTCAAGAGCCTATTTCCACTCATTCTTTTATAATAATATACTCTTCTCTACTTTTCTTTAAGGCTATAAATGAGGTTAGAATGTTGCATGTGCTGTTTCACTACCAAAAATATCAATCACATAGACCGTTAGACATTGTTTCAATTGTTAATATTTTGTCCCTTAATTGAAGGTATGTTGCTTTTCTGTAACCATTTGCCAAATATTTTTATGTCATCCACAGAAGTTAGCGTTGAATTCATATTTAAATTGGTGCTAATTCCAATATTTCTCCGTATACAAATTTCATTTTTACCAAGAAATCAATTTCGTGAAATATCTAAGGTACTATAAAGATACCTTGTCTTACTCATTCCTTTAATGCTAATGAAATCTTAACCATCTTGTTTTTTGTTGTTGTTATTTTTGTTGGGGTTTTTTTGTTCGTTTTTTTTCAGTTTTATTTGAGTTTTACTCGCTGGATTTATTTAGAATGGTTATCGTAAATAAGATTTTACATACCAATATACCTTTTATTGTGTCATTTTAACTGCCAAATTTTCATTAACTTCATTTTATATTTACTGTTGTTTATGTTGTTAGTAGAGTATCAATATCATTCATATTCCAGACATCATGCTGCCATCTTGAGGCCAACATTGTTTTGAAATTAGACTGTTGACAGATTCTTTTTGGAAGTTAAAGCTTAAAAAAACTTAGAAAGATTTAGAAAAAATAAAACAGACTTTAAGGGGTCCATGGGCACAGATGTGTTATCAGATCTGCTCGTAGCAAGTCCAGCAGCTCTCCCTGTTATGAGAGTGAATTTTCTATGAAATTTTTGAAAAGGGCTAAGGGTGTAACAAAGGAGGCTGTACATCCTCAATAACCACCAAAATACATCTCAAAAACCGTCACTTATGCTTAACTACCTGACCACCATATAGGTTAGTTATAAGTATTTATTTCTAATCACTCTTCTTCATTTTGGAGTGTTCGTAATTGATCTTTAGGGATTGTCAGGACTGTAAATCTTCCGACAATTTTCAGAATAGTACAACTTTGCTTGATAAAGTGTTAAAAATAAGAAAAAGAAAAAAGAAAATCTGTCACACTAAAAGACAAGACAAACATAAAAGAAAAACAAAGTTTTATTTCGTCGCCAGTTTTTATTCTGTTATGTCAATAACAAAATAAAACCAGTTGGCTATTAATGCTGTGTGTGTAGGCAAATTACGCATAATATCAGCCAACCTGATATAATATACCAACACAAAAAGACATCTCAATCATCTCTTTGTTATGTGTTTGTGTTGAGAATATTATGGTGAATAAGCTGAACTTTTGCCTAACAAACTTTGCGGCGTTTGTGTGTTGAACCTATGACCTCAAGAAGTCTGAAGAGAGCAGTTCAAGATTGACACGATGCTTGATACCACTTTTTATGGGGTGGTGGATGGCTTCAACTGTAGAGCTACTATCTCCCAGCCAGGCGGAGTTGTCATACCATATTTTTGTCTTGTAGGTCTATTTTCGTGTGTCCAAAAAGTTCAATTTTTCACCAGCCATTTACAGGCCTGATTGATAATGTATTGCACAAACCGTTATGGAAGTCTGTTTTGGGTTTTCTGAAAAGTTGATAGTTATGATATTGTTTTGTTGTCAATGTTGCAATGTCAATAATGATAATGATTACCATCATCGTCATCAATTTTCTTCATCCTGGTTGGCCTTTTCTATACATATTAATATGTACTTCATTTACCTTGCTATTTTAGATACCCAAAGTAGACCTCATGTTCCAAATAACTTGCTATTGTGATCCATTACTAATGTGATGATTTTAGGGGTATTTTTAAAATTTTAATTTACAAATAATTTAGCTTACATACATTAAGTACATTTGTGTTTGGAAAATATCTGTGCATGTGTGTGTAGGGGGGGGGGGGGGGGGGGGGGGAGAGAGAGAGAGTGATGTTGCAGTTGAGTGGATGGATACGCTACCAAGAAAAAAGCGAGTTTATTAGAACTTGATATAAGGACACATTCGTAGAAGAATTTGCATCCTCGTTAAGCATGTGTATGCCCATGTGAGTGTTGTTGGATGAGCACATGGGTGCAGGATTTCCCGCTTAAACCGGATTTCCGGCTTTTTGGAATGGATTTTAATTTATTTCCGGCATCTAGGTCACCCCAATTTAATACTGTTTTGAGGCAGCAGGTCTCAATTCAAAGTAAGTTTCAGGTTTTTGGAATTTGTTGGAAATGGATTTTAGGCTTTTTTGGCCTAACCAACTTGCATCCATATAAGTGTGGAAGAGAAAGAAGTAAATAACGATTTTTTTTAATGTGGAAAAGGAGGCTTAATCTAATTTACCATCCAGTGAGGTTCATTTTATTTTCTTGCACTTGTTTTATTTGACTATAATCAATTTAATGCTAACTGGTTATAATGAGTATTAATTATTCAGAAACGTGTTAAGATTTTAAATAAAAATGAATTACATTGTACATTGTTGATCTATTTCATGTCCATATAGTGAAGACATTCCCAAAAAATAATAATTTAATTGGTGGCCTTTATTTTACACATTTTATATTGTCTTATCTTAATACCTGTACTAAAGTGAAAGATTTAGTAGTTTCATAATAGTATCATAATTCCGTATGATTGAGATATCATCTTATACAAAGTATACACACATGTCATTGTTATGAGGTGTTGATGTCACTATTTTATTGATCATTCAATTTTTTTTTTACCTTATTATGAATGGAGTGGGTTCGTGAGAAATGACGATATAATGAGTCATAACTTTGTACTTATGGAGAGTGATTATATTAAGAAATAGTATATAAGTTTCAAATTAGAAGTGATTAAATAATAGAAATGTGCCAGGTTTTAAGATTAATTCTTATATTTATATCCTTAAAACAATGGTTGTTTTAGTTTTCAAAATATCGGCAACAATATACTTTGTGCGGCTATGTGGTCTAGTGGTATGACACTCGCTTTCGGATTGGAAGGTCCTGGGTTCAAGCCTCACTTGATGCATAGTTGAGTCCTTGGAAAAGGCTCTTTACTCACATTCTCTCACCGTACTCAGGTTTAAAATGAATATCTGGCCGTTATCAGCGTTGTCTTTGTCCGAAAAATTGTAATATTGCCTAACAGGCGTCATGTCCCGTCCTACATGTTAAATGTTGCTTTTGACCAGGGACCCCTTGTAAAGCGCTTTGATCACATATAGTGGATATTGCACGATAAAAAAGCTCAATTTCAATTTGTATGTATTGCCATAAAGTCAAGAGTAAAAAAGAAAAATTCTTCATACTCAAATTCTTACACCAGGGTTAATGGAACATACAGAAAACAATCGTAAGTTGGTACAACTGTGGCAACTTGTATGTCCCATGTATTAAGTGTTTTGTTTATATGAATGATATTTCAAAACACATATATAATAATTAGATCACTTTCACTGTTTGTAAAATGTCTAAGCCAAGTTTCCTTCAGATCACAGAATGTAAGTGTTTCATGTTAAACCTTTTAATCTTAAACAGGGAACGATTTTTTTTTTAAATAAAAGAGATCGAATATAATAATAAATGGCATCCAAGTAACTTTGACAACATTTGTTATAAATTGGAATAGCTCACACATCCTTAAAACTGACTGTATATATTATATCTAAAGCCGTTGAAATGGTGAGTGTTTTATGTCCAAGTGTTGAATTCATTCCTTAGAAATGTTATGTGATCAGGAGTATTACTTTTACCTATTCAAGTCTATCAAAATATACTGTTTACTATTTAAATGATTTAATATTGTAAATTGTTTTCATGTTTAATATTGCACATTCAGGCAATGAATGCATTCCATATAAAGATTTTTTGTGATTGGTCGTACTAACTTTACGTTATTTATGTGTCATTTTACATAAAAGATATACAGGTTTGAAATATTTCATGTCGATTATGGCGGGTGGTTGGATGGGAGCATCACCCTTGAATCATATACCTATGATGTTCGCATGGGTGTACGATCCGATAGTGATGTCGTTTCTTCTTCTCTTTACTAGCCTATCCTGCTTCTTTGGTTTGTGATTGTATTTTTGACAGGGGATATTTTTTTTCTCTGTAAATCTTCTGCCTGTTTGTTCTTGGTTATTTATAATTTAGCTTTTTTTTTTTATATCTTTAGGTTATGATTTTGATTTACATTTGTACTATTTTTCTTAGATTGCTTGTTTTTTTGTTTCAGCGGTCTCTCATATAATCTCAATTGTGTTGGAAGAGACCTAAAGCAACAAACAAACAAATGTCGATTATGCAAACAATAAATACATTCCCTTTACAATCATGATATATATCAGAGCAACGCTCGATAACAACGTTGTAGAAGTCAAACAATCTTAATTATCTTTCAAATGTTTATAAATAGCTCCTTTTATACTAAAGTTGAGCACTATTATTTCATGGTTTTTGTTTTTATAATTTATATATATATATATAATATATATATATATATATATATTTATATATATATATATATATATATATATATATATATATATATATATATATATATATATATATGTATAATTTTTTTTTCTAATGATGATTATTTTTTAATCTTTTATTTTCTCCATGCAGTGAATACATTCCATAGAGATGTCTGGATAGCTGTTATTGGATTTTGGTATAGCTCTTTGTCCTACCTGTTTGGCTGTCGCCTTGTTTTTGTTGTTTTTTTTGTTAATTGTTTTTTGTTTTCTTTTAAAGTTTTTTATGGGGGTGGTGGGTGGTAGGTTTTTTTGTTGTTTTTTTTTTCAAATTTGGTATAGTTGTCACATGACTCAAGTTTGTAATTAGTACCTGTCTGATGCGGTAAGAGTGCAAGTACAAAAGGCCTGTACTATATGAAATAAAAAATTGGTTTTACTTGGCCTTACTGAGGGGATAAATGAAGCACTGTGTAGCACACTGAGTGACTCACTGTTGATAACCCGTTGCTGATTGGCCTCAGGCTAGATACGTGTACATTGTTAAGTGGATCCACTTCTTTCATTGAACTATTTCCCTATTTTTAAACTTTTTCTTTGGCACCGCATGCTCCATGGCTGAAGCAGACCAACCTGACCACCTTCAGTTTGGAGAGGTTTTAGCCTCTTTTGCTCTCATGAAATTTCATTGCATCAAATACATCTGTGACTATCTACGTCGTCTCTGTTTTTCATTGTCACCTATTTGCGTATTTTACTTACCACCATATTAACTGCGATTGTAAAATGGTCTTTAATTCTTAACCTTTCTTTGAATAATTTTTATATATAGTTTCTACAAGTTATGGAATTTTAATGTCATATCTGTTTATAATATTCATGTGATGATGTATTGTTTCATATCACATTATATCATATACCGTGTCATAGCATGATTGTTTAAGGCTTATTGAATTACCATATACATTGTCATTTTCATCCAACCATGGAATATAATCAAAAAGATTTTGGTTCTCAGTTTTTATTTTGTTTGAGCATCGGAGACGAAATATTTGAAATTTGACTATGCTGTTATTGGTTTTTAATTGTATATCATTTTCCCACTTTTACGTTTGTTATGCATAGACTTCATGAATAGTAGTTACCTTTGTAGTGAGTGAGTGACAAAGAATATTTGGCTTTGCTTTGTGTGAAAGTAGAAAAGTGCCTTATAAGATCACCAACGTCCATTGCATTGTATACTGAAATAAAATGCATTGATAAATAACTGAATGGTATATTTTATCATGATATAAATCATCCAAATTCACAATACTGTCTGCAACTACTCGCGTTTACAAGTCTTTGAGACCTAACTCTTGATTGTGGGCAATGATAAACAATAAACCTATGTCACGTCCTACATGTTAAGTGTTGCTGTTGACCAGGGATCCCTTGTAAAATGCTTGAGCACATTTAGTGGATATTGCGCTATATAAAAGCTCAATAAAGGAAAAATTATATTATACAAAAATGAACATAGTAACCCTCGAAGTAAAGCAATGTTAGTTAATGTCTTTAACAACAACTAAAAACATCAATACGCTATGAAGCATTCAGAAATATTTCAGCTATCCCTCTTTGTTACACCTTTTTTTTAGGAACCTGAGACTGAAAACTGTTGCAGGCAACGTACTGGAAATGTAGCAGCTGTCCTAGTTTTTAGTATAACATCTTCCTCTTCTTATTTTTAGGCGTTGATATCATTAAAACTAAATTAGATTACTTGATCTCCTATGTGCTACTTTCCCTTGAGACCTTATGACCTCTAAATGTATATTATGCTTCGTGTAAAATTAAAATCTTCCTTTCCCAAATTTAGATTTTAGATAAGTGTCGAAAATGCCATTAAAAGGATCTGCAACTATACAGATTTAATCTCTATTTATAAAAGTATTTTTTGCTGATCAAATTTGGCTATCTTCGAATTTTTCTCTTCAAATTTGGAATTGTTGACCAAAATGTTAAGGAAAAGTGCTGAAAATACCGGACTGCTATATTATTTTGAAATTAAAATATGACAAAACTAAATTACTCTCCATCTAAGCTTTAGCATTTGAAATGATATTTCATATAAGTATAAAGAAGGAGTGGGAATACTTGATTTGGGTCAATTCAAATTCTTATTTTTGAACTTTGAATAAATTAAATGAGATTTTTAAAAAAATATTTTTGCTTCTTGTCTGTAGCAAACTTGATTCAAACTTCTAAAACTACCTAAACTAATAGGTAAAGGACCACGGGAGGAAACCATCCCCCCCCCCCCCCCCCCCCCCCCACTTGTACACTTTGTACACCTATTTTGTCTGTAAGAGTGACATCTCAACCACCACCAAAAAAAGTTATAACCAAAAATCGATACTCTTTTGGGAGTTATGGCCCCTGAAAGGTCACTCGGTGCAAAAAAAATCACAACTGTCCTGTTTGTCTTTAACACTGCATTTCTCAAAAGTATAAGTACTAGACATGTATACAATATACAATATACAATTGGTATCAAAATAAAGCTAATTGAATGTACTTTTGAAAAATATAACAGTATGCTCATTAGCCATATTTCATAACCTTGAAAATTGATGATAAAAGCGGAAAATAGCTAATTTTGACAATTTTTAATAGATTTTCTCAGTCCACAAGAAGGCAAAAGGGTCCAGAAGTGGGTTTTTTTTTTTGGAAATTATGTTGACTGCAGCATTTTAGCCAACCAGTCTGAAAAATAACCCCAAAAGTATATTTTAGGTGATTTGTGCCATTTATTATTAAAATTTGGTAATTCTAGTATTCACGGATGATAGAATTCTGGCCTCGGTAACCTCCCCCTATCTCTCCATGGACACTTTGTCTGCCTATATATTCTGAAAGAGCAGTATCTTGACCACCACCAAAAAAAGTTATAGCCCAATATTGATACTCTTTCAGAAGTTATGCTGATTTGAAAACAAAGAGTTGCGGCCCTTAGCAAAAATAGGGGTAGGGTTGCTTTGAACAACTGCTGTGTGAATACTATTCATGTGATATGCATTATTTTTGCATCAAATGTAAGGGAAATGATTGCTGTAACTAGGTGCATTATTTAGAAAGATCAGATTAAAACAATTTTGCCATAAAAGTTCATTTTTCACCCTTTCAGAAATAAAAACGCATCTAACGAAGACTAAATAATAGACTCTTGCGACAACTATAAACCTTTAATTTATCATGGGCTCTTTATGAACCTTAAAACGTTAGTATTGTGAACAACACCAAAATAAAATTAGAGGCTAAAACCCATACTCATTGGGGAGTTATTGCAAGTTCAGAATATATGGTTAAGTCCCTTTGATAAATTAGGGGTGAGTTTGATAAAAATAAAATGGCTGCTCTGTGAATCCCATTTATAAAAAATGCATAATTTTAGCATGAAATATAAGATAATTCATTGTTCTAATTTAGCAAATAGTTTAAAAGAATCAGATTCATACATTTTGTGATAAAAGTGCATTTTAAAAGTGAAACTGTATCAATATGGTAACAGATTTTAAGAAGATAATCGCTAAAATTCTTACACAAAGATTAAATAAGGACATTAGGTCTGCAAGATCAGGCATCTTTAAGTCTTTGAACACTAGTTTCTTTCTTCTCAATAAGGTACAGTCTATAACATTGCCTTTAGATTGTGTACTCTGTGTCCGAATCACTATCTTCTGCACTGTCAGAATCACTGATATCCTCACTGTCCGAATCACGGTCTTCTTCCCTGTCATCACCTTGTCCATCAGATAAACTGTCATTTTCTTCTTCATTATTGATATCACTAGGGACTATATCTGATAATTCATCTGGCAGGAAAGAACCACTGTGCCACTTGATATCTAGGATACCCGAACCATCACTGATCCATCCACTACTGTCAACACTTGGGAGGTTGGGTACTTGAAGTGATGCTCTTCTCCAAATCAAAGTCTGGAAGTTTGCCCTGCTTATATGGAGTACAAGAACATTCCTACATGGAGGCAGCTTAGAAAGGTCTAGACCGCTTCTACATGAAAGAAGGTTTCCTTTGCTGCTGAATGTCTCGCTAACTTTTTCAAATCTTACTTCGTCAACGCTTTTAGTAAAAGCTTTTCCATACAATCGGCAAACAAATGCCTCAAGTTTTAGAATGTCACCTTCTGATACATTTTGTGTCGTTCCAAAACATGAGAATAGCTTGATCAAATCTTCATCTATCAGAAGAAGTTTCAGGACTTTGACCTTTCCTCTCCCTGCGAAAGAGCTTGTGGTATCACATCCTGTGAAAGCATGAAGACCCAATAGGGCATCTCTAAGGGGTTTGGACATAAATCTTACCATCTTGGTTATATTGATCTGGCGTCTATTGTTTCCAGTTCCAGTCTGAAAAATCAATACCTTGTCAATAGCATCACAGTGTGACAGCAGTAGGAAAACATCTGTGTCAGGTGACTTTACAACTATTCTAGCTGTGTGAGACTGTTGGGAGGCATAAAGGCAATGGAGTATAATTCTAGTGTCTGCCTCTTACAATTCTTCAACAAGACAAGTGGTAACAAACTCTCCATCAGGACTTGTAAAAAGATAGCATCTCTCCTCGTTTACAAAGAACAGTTGCTTATCTTTCAGCTTTGGAGCATACTGATCTTTTTCCCATTCTGTCTTCAGAAAATTCATTAAGTTCACCATATGTGTTTGGAATCTCTGTCAAAGAGTGGAAGAGTGCATTTCCATCTACAATATATGTAGATTCATCATTTGGTATATTTTCTCTTTCCAAACAGTCTTTTCTTTCACTTCTATGTAGAAGTGTAGACTTACTTGTTTTGAGAGGAAGGTCATCTGGTGTTCCCAGAGACCATGGTACTGGACTTAGTGGATATTGTAGTACTTTCTCCATGTCAATGTTGTGTTTAATAGCTAGCAAAAGGAGTTGCCCAAAAATATTGCGATGGGCTTTGAGTTTCACTACTTCTTTCTTTGAAGATGTTGATGTTGAACTTTTCTTTACCACTGAAGCAAATGTTCTTATTTTCGATTTCTTTAAGGGTGCTTGAAAATCCACTGTCTGATTTTTCAGTCTTTGATCTATAAGTTCATTTGCCACATCATCAGCTAGTTTTTGTCCTGATGTAAGGTTGACCAGGGCATCTCTCTCCACATCAAATGGTTTTATAAATGCTGCAAAGGCTTCCTTTGCTCTGATGACTGCTCTCTCACTGTTTTTCCTTTGTGTGTTGGACATCTCTTTGTGGACATCGTTGGTCTTTGACTCTGTGTTTGTCATCTCATACAGTGCCCATATATATTGGGCACGGTTGTGCCGAGTAACACTCCATCTATGATATGCTGACAGATTTGTACTGATGCCAACTATACCACCACTTGATTTTCCATCTTTGTTAATTGTTTGTTCCATTGCCATGTCACAAGCTGTTCTTCCTGCAGGGACATCTGATCTTGAAACACTACTACCATTGTTCTGCAACATAGCTTTAACATCTGATGGTATATTGAGGAGTTGTATGAAATAAGCTGTGAGGTATCTCGCATAGTTATGATGATTGGAGCTGAACAGTAAAGGACACAGATTTTTCAAACTAGAAATATAAAGTTCAATATTATTTGTTCTTATGGCCAGTGAAAAGTTCAAAAGATGCCATACAAGATCCATATAACATAGTAACCAGAACTGCTGGGTTTTACCATATGCTTCACCTCGAACCTTTTCTTTGTAAACCTCATACTTTGCGAATAACTCGTGAAACGCTGATGTTGAAAGAACTTCTTCTGCTTTGTCACTGGTAAGAGTACCCTCTAGTTCACTTGCAACAAGTTGCATTTCTTGTTCTTGAATTGCACACCCTGTGTTTTGAAGAAATGATTCAAAAAGTAGTCTCTCTAAAGCTTCAGTTATAACTGTATGGACTGATCTAAGGAACCACTAGCACATAGTCCTGCTTCAATGACAATTTCCTCAAATCCAGAAGCTTTTATGAAACTTCCAAAGCAGCTAGGTATGAAAGCATGGGAAATTGAAGTTCAAGAAATTCTGTTCAACAATAGGGCCTATATATTTCATATATAACTTTTTTGTGTTGGTCAAAATACTTATGTTGTAGAAAAATTAAGACTCGTAAAGTGTCCATAGTGGATGAGAGGGGTTACAGTTGTCGCAAGTGTCTATTATTTAGTAAGTGTCTATTATTTAGTCTATCATTAGATGCGTTTTTATTTCTGAAAGGGTGAAAAATGAACTTTTATGGCAAAATTGTTTTAATCTGATCTTTCAGCAGTTGTTCAAAGCAACCCTACCCCTATTTTTACTAAGGGCCGCAACTCTTTGTTTTCAAATCAGCATAACTTCTGAAAGAGTATCAATATTGGGCTATAACTTTTTTTGGTAGTGGTCAAGATACTGCTCTTTCAGAATATATAGGCAGACAAAGTGTACATGGGGGGGGGGGGGGGGGGGGGGGGTTCCGGTAGCCCGCGGTCTATAAGCTTAGCCAAATTTTACATTCTACAATTACAATGACGAGAAGTGTTGGGTTTCAAATTTGTAGCAGAGTTCACGCAGTCCCTTTGCCATATTATATGATTTCATCCAGTGATATGAATCTCAACTAAGTTGATGTAGAGAGAGCCATCAACTATTACTTATGCTCACTTAATTTTGATATGGTAGGATAAACATGATGATGACAATTTGTGATCTTGATTTTTTTTTCCTACTGCCTCTTTGATAATAAAACTTGTGAAACCTCGAAAATATGAATGCATTTATTGCTTTAATATCCCCTTAAGGCGGGAAAACATCAACTGCTTGAGATGGGTGCTCAAATTGATCCATCCTTGTTGTCTCAGATCCTTTGCTATCTGGTGTCGCTTTGTCCTGTCCTAACTTTCCCTGTACGGTGGGCAGAGAGGTCTCTTACGGTGTCATCTGTCCCCGATATCTCTTTATTTCCATGTCTTTGTTTTGGGGATTTTATTCCCTGGTTTTGGCGGAAACCCTTAGCTGAGAGGGAGTAAGTCAAATGCTTTTTTTCCTTGTAAATCATCTATTTGTTATGTACTTGTATAGCTATTAGTTTTAATTATATTGTAGTGTGTAAATATTTGAGAGTATCATTGATAGCAAGATCCTTTGTTTGTGCCTGGATGAGACTTTTAGGTAATGTCGAAATAGGCACACCAGTGGATTGCTCATGGAAACCTTTGTGCCTTGTTTGAACCATTCCACTTTGTTTTTCCTTGTTTTGTTTTTTTGTGCTTTTAACTTAAGATCTACAACTTCTCTCTATCATCTTTTTTTATTGGCGCTGAAATGACCTTATTTAATCGTGTCACAAGCGCTTTAAAACCCCTACAAACACAGGAAATGCATCC
This sequence comes from Berghia stephanieae, assembly GCF_034508935.2. Classification (NCBI taxonomy): domain Eukaryota; kingdom Metazoa; phylum Mollusca; class Gastropoda; order Nudibranchia; family Aeolidiidae; genus Berghia; species Berghia stephanieae. The sequence goes on along the minus strand of NC_088367.1, from coordinate 35,139,832 downwards.
ACTGTTCAATTTCCCTGAAAAAAAAAACAACCCAAGCAATACCAAATAGTCTCAAGATAAAACAATGTCATAAAACTGCAAGACAGGGGGAAAAGATAAAAGAGAGCAAGTAACCTCCTCCATCTACCTTAATAAGTAACTTGTCAGAGATGATATACAGAACATTCCAAATGTGACCCATAGCTGCAGAGCAGTATTATGTCAGGGTGGTTTAGATGCCAAACATTGTATTTTATAGTTTCTATGAAGCTCAGGTGACGTTTAGGAGAGGGTTGCGAGATCAAGGTACAAGGGCTGTCCTAAGGAAAATCAGAAAAACAGTGTTTCTGATCGTGAAAACAAGTCAAATTTTTCAATTCTGTAAACACTTGTAGAGCAATTATTTTGGGAATTTCAGATAGAACACCGTGAGCATTGCACATTACAAACGAACACAGCGGCTCAACTATCATGATTACCCCTTTGAAAAAGTGGTCAAAGGTAGAGGAAAGATCTGTAATTCGGTTTCTGGCCACATAAGGTCTGAAACCTTGTGAAATTCACACTGAAATACAGTGAGTTGACAGCAAGAAAGTACAGGGGAAGTCATAGGTATATGAGTGGTGCAGCAAGTTCAAAGCCGGGCATACACATGTCCAAGACAAAGTTCACCCAGACCCTTGCCTTTCTCCAAAGACGGAGGCAACGCAAGTGGCGTTGATGAATTCATCGAGACAGGTAACTTAAAATCTGAGAAATATCAGAATCATTGGATATGTCAAAGTCTTCTGTCCAAGGAATAGTCTATGATGAATTACAATATTGCAAGGTATCTGCTCAATGAGTCCCGAAAGAGCTGACTGCTGACCACAAGTCGAAGCAAGTTGCCGTGTCTGAGTCTTTGTTGAATCATTGTCAAGCTGTTGCAGGAGTCATGAATGCTGTTTGTTTGTTTGTTTTTAAGGGTTTTACAGCGCTTGCAACACATTTAGGTTATATCAGTGCCAGTAAAAAGGAAGAAAATGGGATAGTAAAAAGTTCTAGAATTACAATTAAAGCACCCAAGAAAAAGTAAGACATAGGGGAACTGGGAACAAATAGGGATCATATGTAGATTCCAAGAGCATACCACCAATGTACTTAGTTTGAGATCACTTATAAGTCTCATGCGGACACAAGCACAAAATCCAACAAAGAGAAATACACTCGAATGCTTACATTATACATTGAAAATAACAAATATAATAATACATAACAGAGAGATGATTTACAAGGAAAATAAATATCATCTCCCAAAACAATAACTATGCATTTGACTGTTTCCCTCCCAGCTAGCCAGGGCCAGGACAAAACCAAGTAATCTCATTCCACGACAACGAAAGAAAGCATGTTGGAAAACAGTTATAAGGGGATAGAAGACACAATATGTACCCCCCTGCCCACTATAGGAGGTCAGGAACCCCACCCAGGTGTCATAAATGCTTCTGGAAACCTCCAGCAGTATGATGAAGCATTCCTGCAGTAGCATTATTACAGGTGACAAGACTTGGATATGTCACATGACCCCTGAGGCAAAGAGGGATTCAATGGTTTGGAACCACACGTCTTCACCACCCCTGAAAAAGTTTAAGGTTCAACCTTCGGGGGAAGAAAATGGTCACAGTTTTCTGGGATGCCAAAGATGTTCTACTTTTTTAACATTTATAACCAGGACCTGTCAATGCTGCTAGACTCTTGATATGTGTGCCGAAAAGACCAGGCTGGTTGACCAACAGGGTCTTTTTGCAGCATGGCAATGCAACGCCCCACACTGCAAATGCCACGGAAGACTGGGTCCAAAGGTTTTTGCTCCCACAGTCCTGAATTGACCCTGTTAGATTACCACCTGTTTGGACCCATGAAACGCCATCTTTCTTTTGTTTGTTTGTTTGTTTGTTGCTTTAGGTCTCTTCCAACACAATTGAGGTTATATGAGAGACCGCTGAAACAAAAAAACAAGCAATCCAACAAAAATAGTACAAATGTAAATCAAAATCATAACCTAAAGATATCATAAGCTAAATTATAAATAACCAAGAACAAACAGGCAGAAGAAAAAAAATATCCCCTGTCAAAAATACAATCACAAACCAAAGAAGCAGGATAGGCTAGTAAAGAGAAGAAGAAACGACATCACTATCGGATCGTACACCCATGCGAACATCATAGGTATATGATTCAAGGGTGATGCTCCCATCCAACCACCCGCGCCATCTTTCTGAAAGTGATTCACTAGCAATCACCTAGCGGAAGCTGTGAAAGACTGATTGACGTCTTTTGACAAAAAATTTCTCCATGGAGGGCATCTGCTCCTTTTCTAGCGATGGGAAAAATGCATCCAGCGGAATGGTGATTATGTTGAGAAATAAAGCACTTTCCAAGGTATGTTGTGTGAAAATTTTGTCACAATAGGACAAAAATTATTGATTTGAATGAACTTTTCGTTTTCTGTGGGACACGCCTTGTATATGGTTGCTTGAAAGTGACAAAAACAAGAATCTTACATTTCTCGACATTTCAATTTTAAAATCATGTGGTTTTGTTTGGCGGGGGGAGGGGGTGGCATCAGGGTCATCTACACCTGGACATATTACCGTAAACCAATTTGAGGCGTTAGGTCACAAATTATTTTTAAGACAGACAAATACACTTGTATGGGATAAAATGCAGTTTTCAATCTTTAATGACAATATATATATATATATAAATCGATAATAGACCAATTTATTGAATAAATCACTTGTCCAGCAGAATGGAATCTTAATAAAGCCAATACTGGCAGACTGTAAAAATTAGTTGACTTAAAACATGGCTGACATTATACAGTACCAATATGAGGACACTCAGATAAAGAACATAAAATTTAGGACCAACAAGAGGTTTTGACTTAAAGCAGAAGTTGACGTTAAGAGTGTTGACTACGCAGATTCCATTGTATTTTAATCTGGTTTTAACCAGAAACTATAATAGCATCACTGTTACTGCTTTCTTAGTGAAAGCAGTAAAATTTGATATCAGGTTATAATATAATCGAGCCCTGCATGTAAAGGATTAATTGTAAACTGAAAGGACAACAACAATGTTTAATGGTATGGAGTTCAAGTAATAACAAATACGGCATGAAACGTCTGTGTTTTAGGTTTTTGAGGCTTTCACGGCACTTGCGACACTATTTGGTCATTTCAGCATCACATAAAAGGAAGACAGAATAGCTAAAAGAGCCTAACGATTAAAAGCACTTGATACATTGTAAGACAAAAGCGACTGGATCAAATATTTAATAGGGAACAGAAGTAGATTCAAAGAGCTTAGTTGGAAATCACCTATAAGTGCCAGGCACAGGATTAAACTAAGCGAAAAGCACTCGAATATTTACAAACCATTACATTTTTGTTTAAACATGTAATAGTACATAACAGAGAGATGATTTACAAGGGGAAAAAATTCGCTCGCAAACCAAATAATGTACATTCGACTGTTTCCATCTCAGCCTAAGGACTCTGGCTAATACACAGACACTGGGTGGGGTTCCTGACCTCCCATAGTGGGCAGGGGGGCACATTCTGTGTCTTCTATCCCCTTATATCTGTTTTCCAACATGCTTTCTGTCTTTGTCTTGGAATGAGATTACTTGGTTTTGTCCTGGCGCTGGCCGGAGTCCTAACTGGGAGGGAAACAGTCAAATGCATAGTTATTGTTTTGGGAGATGATATTTTTTTCCTTGTAAATCATCTCTGTTATGTATTATTATATTTGTCATTTTGAATTTATAATGTAAGCATTTGAGTGTATTCCTCTTTGTTGGATTTTGTGCTTGTGTCCGGATGAGACTTATAGGTGGTCTCAAACTAAGTACTTTGATAGTGTGCTCTTGGAATCTACATCTGATCTCTATTTGTTCCCAGTTCCCCTATGTCTTACTTTTTCTTGGATGCTTTATTTGTAATTCTAGAACTTTGTACTATCCCATTTTCTCCTATTTACTGGCGCTGATATAACCTAAATGTGTTGCAAGCGCCGTAAAACCCCTAAAACATAAAACAACAACATAATACACAGACAATACTGAGTAATCTCACTCCGCTCCAAGTCAAGAGAGAGGGTGGTAGAAGACACAGCAAGAGTGACCTCACTGTCCATCATGGGAGATGGCATGAAAAAAAAATACCTTAAAAAGTATCACTATAAATTTGAAACATCAACAATAGCACTTAACAAGTTGCCTGTTTTCACATTTCCATAATTCAATGGTAACAATAATGATATTAATAATAATAATAATAATAATAATAATAATAATAATAATAATAATAATAATAATAATAATATATGGTTTTTATATAGCGCCTTACCCTGTATATCAACAAGCTCAATGCACTTAACAGTAACAGTAACTACTTTCACTCAAACATACAACCACTCAAACATGCAATATGAAACAAAGCAATAAAACTCTAGAGTGCTACATATTAAAAATAAACGTTTTAAGATGTTTTAAAAAGAAATCTGCATCATTACTGTCTCTGATATAATATCTTGGAAGGAGTTCTAAATAAGACGTACCGAATATTCAAATGCATACTCGCCAATTTTGTGAGTCATTTTTGGCTTCACAAGTATGTGATTATCAGACTTGATCTCAGATTTCTGGATGGGACGTAGAATTTAAGATGTCATTAATGTGTCCAGGACATTCAAAGTGCAGTGATTTGAAAACAATAGTACAGATCTTATATTCTATACATTTCTCAATGGGAAACCAGTGGAGTTCTCTTAGCAAACCCGATGCAGAGTGATTTCTCCTTTCTATAAATAAGCCTGGCAGCATCGTTCTGGGCCACCTAAAGTGATTTTATTTTGTCTTTATTTATAGAAGAGAATTGCAATAATCTAGCTTTGACAATATTAGAGAATTAACTAACAAGGCAGAGATGTCTCTCATAAAGCGATGTCTAACACTACCTATTCTTCTCATTTTCATGCGCATTAACGTAACAATATGATTTACTTGGCTGGTAAAAGATAATTCTGAATCAATAAATACACCCAAATTTTGAACAACCTTAGCAGTTTCAAGTCTTAGTCTGAGACTAGTTACTAGGATACATTATAGCATCGACAAGATAGCAGCTATTTTTAGATTGAGAGCTTCGATTCGGAAGGAAAACTGTCGGTTACGAATGACAGAGGCAAAAAGTGTCCTGTTGCTATTGACAATGGCTTTAAAAGACTATAAGATAAGTACAGATCGTCGAATGTACATACTTTTGAGAGTAAAAACCAAAAAACAAAACTGAATCTAATCGATTAGCGAGTTGTGAATGAACGGCACGCAGACTCAAAATGAACGGTTTGTGTCAAAAAACAAAAACAAAAAAATGATGAAAAAGTATAGTGGAGACAAATGTTATTCTGCTGGCATTGTAACTGACTGAAATAATGTTATTCATCAGGACACACTTTCTCTTTTGTTTGTTTATTTGTTGTTTTTTTTTGTTCAATTTTTGTTTGAGATTCAATGGAACTTTCATTGGCCTAAATATAGAATTGACAGTCAATCATAGACATCATTCCAGTCTAACATTTCATCATGACAAAAGTAAGTTAAAATATGAAAAAGAATGAAATATTATCTATACCAGATGTGTTGTTAATTTACCCTTTGAAAATCTTTTGCGTTGAAAGTAAGAAGGCAAGTATCTTACCTGCCTGTGTGTACTAGAGAGCGTGATGTTACCCGCACAAAATAAACAAATTAGTCACTGTCCTTACAACGCCCATCTCTAGGCAGAGACTAGCTAGTCAGAGACAAGAAACCTGATTATTTTGGTCTCTTGCTCCGCTTAGGCTTAAGACTAGCAAGTCATTTACTGGTAAATAACTAAATTTAGTCCTCATTCATGAAAACGGGCCCTGGAAATGTACAGCAAAGTTAGACTGTTATTGATTCATACTTTGTACCGATTATATTACAAATATTCATCTTGCATATAAGCTGTTTTGTTGTTTTTTAGAGTTTTTCGGTGCTTGCAACACATTTAGGTCATACCAGCGCCAGTAAAAGGGAAGAATATTGGATGGTAAAAAGGTATAGAATTACAATTACACAAGAAAAGGTAAGACAAAGGGGAGCTGGTTCAAATAGGGAACAGATGTAGATTCCTAAAGCACACTATCAAAGTACTTAGTTTGAGATCACCTAAAAGTCTCATCCAGACACAAGAACAGGTCCCCACTAAGAGGAACACATTCAAATGTTTACAAAGCATACATAGTATGTAAAACAATAATAATACAATACATAACAGAGAGATGATTACAAGACAAAAATCATAATCTCCCAAAACTCTAACTATACATTTGACTGTTTCCCTCCCAATAAGGTATCCGGCCAGGGCCAGGACATAACCAAGTAATCTCATCCCAAGACAGCATGTTGGAAAACACATAGGGGTATAGAAGACAGTAAGGGCCTCCCTGCCCACTATGAGAGGCCAGGAACTCCACCCAGTGGCATAGAAGCGAACATATCATAGCATCAAGAAGCATCTGTGAAAGGATTCATAAAGTATGCATTAAAATCAATTAGATATCAATAAATACACCAAACAGACCATGATTGCACATTAATTTCTTAACATAAATTGGAATGTAAACGAATAACTAAAAATAATTTAATCAAAAAAGATAAAAAATAAAGGAACACATGATAGTCCTTTTAGGATATAATACAACCGTTATTGTTTGTTTGTTTTTAAGGGTTTTACGGCGCTTGCAACACATTTAGGTCATATCAGCGCCAGTAAAAAGAAAGAAAATGGGATAGTAAAAAGTTCTAGAATTACAATTAATGCACCCAAGAATAAGTAAGAGATAGGGGAACTGGGACAAATAGGGATCAGATGTGGATTCCAAGAGCATACCACCAATGTACTTAGTTTGAGATCACCTATAAGTCTCATCTGGACACAAGCACAAAATCCAGCAAAGAGGAATACACTCAAATGCTTACATTATACATTCAAAATAAATATAATAAAAATACATAACAGACAGATGATTTACAAGGAAAAAAATATCATCTCCCAAAACAATAACTATGCATTTGACTGCTTCCCTCCCAGCTAGGATTCCGGCCAGTGCCAGGACAAAACCAAGTAATCTCATTCCGAGACAAAGACAGAAAGCATGTTGGAAAACAGATATAAGGGGATAGAAGACACAGTATGTACCTCCCTGCCCGCTATGGGAGGTCAGGATCCCCACCCAGTAGATGGATCTAAATTTCAAATCTGAACTCTCAATAATGTTTTGAAATTGTTTTGCCATATTTCACAAAAATAAACTAAAAACTCCACTTAATAAGAAAAAATCATAGGAAGCAAAAGATTTTTCTCAGTTTAAAATTGTTTTCTTTATCCTTGTTGAATCACCAATGATTGATTTTGTCTACAGTCAGAAACAAATTTTGTTCATATAGATTCCATATTTCTTCTCAACTTCTTTACATCTACTGTTTTGCATTTTTATTAATTTATTTTTTTAGCATGTTTATCGATGTTTTACAGCGCTTGCAACACCTTTATGTCATTTCAGCGCCATTGTCTTTTACTGATGATGGAACAGTTTTTAAAAATCACGGTTTTGAATTCAGATTTGTTTAATAGCAGGAGATAAAATTGAAGAGGGGGATTCAAATAAAGAACTAAAAAAAAGACATCAAGAGCAATCTATCTGTGTTTCTAGAGTGAGATCACCTGAAAATTCTACAAACATAAGATCACTGCCAAGAAGGATTTATTCAATGTTAACTCAACACATATCAATTAAATTCCATAATAAAATATAACAGATGATTTGCAACCAAATAAAACTTTAATCACCTACAAA